>NW_028243571.1:0-70474 GCF_964263255.1 Lissotriton vulgaris | reverse complement strand
TACTGTGAGAAGTTGGCCTGGTATATAATGCTCACTAATTCTTGTGATCACTTTGTACCATGCCAAGCATACCCTTATGATGATTGGTTGTAATTCAACCTTGTAGACCAGTTATCCTAGTGGTAACGTGGACAAAGCAGTCTTAGGCTAAACTCTGAAGGGCATGTGAAGCCAGCTGTATTACCATACACAACCCCCTTGAATACCAAATGAAAGGGACACCACACAGATATATATTGAAAATATATATTGATTTATTAACTATAAAATCCCCTGGACTCTTTATGAGCACAGAAGCACAAGCGTTAAATCACAAGACAGTTTAAAATACACAAAAGTTGCACAATATGGATGAGCCCTAGGGGCCACCTAAACCATATACTAAGAAAGTGGTATAAGAGATACCAATTGGGAAGGGAACAGGCCTAGGGCCTTGGGAATCGCTGGAGCTATTCGAGACTAGCAATGATTAAGTCGGGAAAGGCCCGCGGGACTCGGGTGCAGTGTCTAAAGTGCACGCACTTCTCAATGTAAAGTCTATGGTGCGTAAAAAGTACAAAGTTAGTTTAAGGGCACTTCCGCTGAACCTAGAGGAACAAAACTTAAGCCACAGACCCTAGAGGTGTGTACCAGTGTAGGGACACCGGCGTTGCAATGTTACCTCACCCACAGGAAGTGGGTGCACAGGGT
Source organism: Lissotriton vulgaris (assembly GCF_964263255.1). Lineage (NCBI taxonomy): Eukaryota > Metazoa > Chordata > Amphibia > Caudata > Salamandridae > Lissotriton > Lissotriton vulgaris. The sequence goes on along the minus strand of NW_028243571.1, from coordinate 69,784 downwards.
CGAAATGGCATCGGGTTTTGACACGCAGGTTCTTGGCGCTTGAAGCTGAAGATGCTGCAGGCGATGTGAAGGAGAAGTGTCCGGTGGATCCAAGGGTGGATCTGAAGTGGTGAAGACCTGAAAGCAGAGGGGACAGTGTTCAAAGTCACTGACCAGTGACCACCGTGGAACCAGATTGGAACCAGGCAAAGTCGGGTGCAAACAGGTGATGAGGTGTTGCTTCTCTCTGCAGCCACGTGGACACGAAGAGGTCAAGGACGTCCAGGAGTCGAGCACGAGCTGTCCCTCGAAGGTTCTAGCTGATAGCGGTGTCGGCAACTCGATTGAAAAAACAACAAGTGATGGACCGAATGTGGATCAATGTCACACATTCCCCCAGTCAAAAGATCTGGGCCTAAATCCATCGTTTTTTTGCACTCCACACCACCCTGGGTTAGACAATGGCGATATGCAAATCAGCTCTGACCCTGTTGCCCCATGGGAACAGTCCAGTCCGAACTACAAAAGCCATGTCCTTCCCAGAACGGAATCAAGCATCCGAGGACCGGACCGGTTTCGAGGTAACACCTCTCATCAGCCCGGCTAGCTTGACTCCAAGTGGTGTGGAGTGCCTGGGACCCACGTCTGGGCATCCCCAGCGCACTTAGGGCGGCAATTGCAAAAACAACAAGTGATGGACCGAATGTGGATCAATGTCACACATTCCCCCAGTCAAAAGATCTGGGCCTAAATCCATCGTTTTTTTGCACTCCACACCACCCTGGGTTAGACAATGGCGATATGCAAATCAGCTCTGACCCTGTTGCCCCATGGGAACAGTCCAGTCCGAACTACAAAAGCCATGTCCTTCCCAGAACGGAATCAAGCATCCGAGGACCGGACCGGTTTCGAGGTAACACCTCTCATCAGCCCGGCTAGCTTGACTCCAAGTGGTGTGGAGTGCCTGGGACCCACGTCTGGGCATCCCCAGCGCACTTAGGGCGGCAATTGCAAAAACAACAAGTGATGGACCGAATGTGGATCAATGTCACACATTCCCCCAGTCAAAAGATCTGGGCCTAAATCCATCGTTTTTTTGCACTCCACACCACCCTGGGTTAGACAATGGCGATATGCAAATCAGCTCTGACCCTGTTGCCCCATGGGAACAGTCCAGTCCGAACTACAAAAGCCATGTCCTTCCCAGAACGGAATCAAGCATCCGAGGACCGGACCGGTTTCGAGGTAACACCTCTCATCAGCCCGGCTAGCTTGACTCCAAGTGGTGTGGAGTGCCTGGGACCCACGTCTGGGCATCCCCAGCGCACTTAGGGCGGCAATTGCAAAAACAACAAGTGATGGACCGAATGTGGATCAATGTCACACATTCCCCCAGTCAAAAGATCTGGGCCTAAATCCATCGTTTTTTTGCACTCCACACCACCCTGGGTTAGACAATGGCGATATGCAAATCAGCTCTGACCCTGTTGCCCCATGGGAACAGTCCAGTTCGAACTACAAAAGCCATGTCCTTCCCAGAACGGAATCAAGCATCCGAGGACCGGACCGGTTTCGAGGTAACACCTCTCATCAGCCCGGCTAGCTTGACTCCAAGTGGTGTGGAGTGCCTGGGACCCACGTCTGGGCATCCCCAGCGCACTTAGGGCGGCAATTGCAAAAACAACAAGTGATGGACCGAATGTGGATCAATGTCACACATTCCCCCAGTCAAAAGATCTGGGCCTAAATCCATCGTTTTTTTGCACTCCACACCACCCTGGGTTAGACAATGGCGATATGCAAATCAGCTCTGACCCTGTTGCCCCATGGGAACAGTCCAGTCCGAACTACAAAAGCCATGTCCTTCCCAGAACGGAATCAAGCATCCGAGGACCGGACCGGTTTCGAGGTAACACCTCTCATCAGCCCGGCTAGCTTGACTCCAAGTGGTGTGGAGTGCCTGGGACCCACGTCTGGGCATCCCCAGCGCACTTAGGGCGGCAATTGCAAAAACAACAAGTGATGGACCGAATGTGGATCAATGTCACACATTCCCCCAGTCAAAAGATCTGGGCCTAAATCCATCGTTTTTTTGCACTCCACACCACCCTGGGTTAGACAATGGCGATATGCAAATCAGCTCTGACCCTGTTGCCCCATGGGAACAGTCCAGTCCAAACTACAAAAGCCATGTCCTTCCCAGAACGGAATCAAGCATCCGAGGACCGGACCGGTTTCGAGGTAACACCTCTCATCAGCCCGGCTAGCTTGACTCCAAGTGGTGTGGAGTGCCTGGGACCCACGTCTGGGCATCCCCAGCGCACTTAGGGCGGCAATTGCAAAAACAACAAGTGATGGACCGAATGTGGATCAATGTCACACATTCCCCCAGTCAAAAGATCTGGGCCTAAATCCATCGTTTTTTTGCACTCCACACCACCCTGGGTTAGACAATGGCGATATGCAAATCAGCTCTGACCCTGTTGCCCCATGGGAACAGTCCAGTCCGAACTACAAAAGCCATGTCCTTCCCAGAACGGAATCAAGCATCCGAGGACCGGACCGGTTTCGAGGTAACACCTCTCATCAGCCCGGCTAGCTTGACTCCAAGTGGTGTGGAGTGCCTGGGACCCACGTCTGGGCATCCCCAGCGCACTTAGGGCGGCAATTGCAAAAACAACAAGTGATGGACCGAATGTGGATCAATGTCACACATTCCCCCAGTCAAAAGATCTGGGCCTAAATCCATCGTTTTTTTGCACTCCACACCACCCTGGGTTAGACAATGGCGATATGCAAATCAGCTCTGACCCTGTTGCCCCATGGGAACAGTCCAGTCCGAACTACAAAAGCCATGTCCTTCCCAGAACGGAATCAAGCATCCGAGGACCGGACCGGTTTCGAGGTAACACCTCTCATCAGCCCGGCTAGCTTGACTCCAAGTGGTGTGGAGTGCCTGGGACCCACGTCTGGGCATCCCCAGCGCACTTAGGGCGGCAATTGCAAAAACAACAAGTGATGGACCGAATGTGGATCAATGTCACACATTCCCCCAGTCAAAAGATCTGGGCCTAAATCCATCGTTTTTTTGCACTCCACACCACCCTGGGTTAGACAATGGCGATATGCAAATCAGCTCTGACCCTGTTGCCCCATGGGAACAGTCCAGTCCGAACTACAAAAGCCATGTCCTTCCCAGAACGGAATCAAGCATCCGAGGACCGGACCGGTTTCGAGGTAACACCTCTCATCAGCCCGGCTAGCTTGACTCCAAGTGGTGTGGAGTGCCTGGGACCCACGTCTGGGCATCCCCAGCGCACTTAGGGCGGCAATTGCAAAAACAACAAGTGATGGACCGAATGTGGATCAATGTCACACATTCCCCCAGTCAAAAGATCTGGGCCTAAATCCATCGTTTTTTTGCACTCCACACCACCCTGGGTTAGACAATGGCGATATGCAAATCAGCTCTGACCCTGTTGCCCCATGGGAACAGTCCAGTCCGAACTACAAAAGCCATGTCCTTCCCAGAACGGAATCAAGCATCCGAGGACCGGACCGGTTTCGAGGTAACACCTCTCATCAGCCCGGCTAGCTTGACTCCAAGTGGTGTGGAGTGCCTGGGACCCACGTCTGGGCATCCCCAGCGCACTTAGGGCGGCAATTGCAAAAACAACAAGTGATGGACCGAATGTGGATCAATGTCACACATTCCCCCAGTCAAAAGATCTGGGCCTAAATCCATCGTTTTTTTGCACTCCACACCACCCTGGGTTAGACAATGGCGATATGCAAATCAGCTCTGACCCTGTTGCCCCATGGGAACAGTCCAGTCCGAACTACAAAAGCCATGTCCTTCCCAGAACGGAATCAAGCATCCGAGGACCGGACCGGTTTCGAGGTAACACCTCTCATCAGCCCGGCTAGCTTGACTCCAAGTGGTGTGGAGTGCCTGGGACCCACGTCTGGGCATCCCCAGCGCACTTAGGGCGGCAATTGCAAAAACAACAAGTGATGGACCGAATGTGGATCAATGTCACACATTCCCCCAGTCAAAAGATCTGGGCCTAAATCCATCGTTTTTTTGCACTCCACACCACCCTGGGTTAGACAATGGCGATATGCAAATCAGCTCTGACCCTGTTGCCCCATGGGAACAGTCCAGTCCGAACTACAAAAGCCATGTCCTTCCCAGAACGGAATCAAGCATCCGAGGACCGGACCGGTTTCGAGGTAACACCTCTCATCAGCCCGGCTAGCTTGACTCCAAGTGGTGTGGAGTTCCTGGGACCCACGTCTGGGCATCCCCAGCGCACTTAGGGCGGCAATTGCAAAAACAACAAGTGATGGACCGAATGTGGATCAATGTCACACATTCCCCCAGTCAAAAGATCTGGGCCTAAATCCATCGTTTTTTTGCACTCCACACCACCCTGGGTTAGACAATGGCGATATGCAAATCAGCTCTGACCCTGTTGCCCCATGGGAACTGTCCAGTCCGAACTACAAAAGCCATGTCCTTCCCAGAACGGAATCAAGCATCCGAGGACCGGACCGGTTTCGAGGTAACACCTCTCATCAGCCCGGCTAGCTTGACTCCAAGTGGTGTGGAGTGCCTGGGACCCACGTCTGGGCATCCCCAGCGCACTTAGGGCGGCAATTGCAAAAACAACAAGTGATGGACCGAATGTGGATCAATGTCACACATTCCCCCAGTCAAAAGATCTGGGCCTAAATCCATCGTTTTTTTGCACTCCACACCACCCTGGGTTAGACAATGGCGATATGCAAATCAGCTCTGACCCTGTTGCCCCATGGGAACAGTCCAGTCCAAACTACAAAAGCCATGTCCTTCCCAGAACGGAATCAAGCATCCGAGGACCGGACCGGTTTCGAGGTAACACCTCTCATCAGCCCGGCTAGCTTGACTCCAAGTGGTGTGGAGTGCCTGGGACCCACGTCTGGGCATCCCCAGCGCACTTAGGGCGGCAATTGCAAAAACAACAAGTGATGGACCGAATGTGGATCAATGTCACACATTCCCCCAGTCAAAAGATCTGGGCCTAAATCCATCGTTTTTTTGCACTCCACACCACCCTGGGTTAGACAATGGTGATATGCAAATCAGCTCTGACCCTGTTGCCCCATGGGAACAGTCCAGTCCGAACTACAAAAGCCATGTCCTTCCCAGAACGGAATCAAGCATCCGAGGACCGGACCGGTTTCGAGGTAACACCTCTCATCAGCCCGGCTAGCTTGACTCCAAGTGGTGTGGAGTGCCTGGGACCCACGTCTGGGCATCCCCAGCGCACTTAGGGCGGCAATTGCAAAAACAACAAGTGATGGACCGAATGTGGATCAATGTCACACATTCCCCCAGTCAAAAGATCTGGGCCTAAATCCATCGTTTTTTTGCACTCCACACCACCCTGGGTTAGACAATGGCGATATGCAAATCAGCTCTGACCCTGTTGCCCCATGGGAACAGTCCAGTCCGAACTACAAAAGCCATGTCCTTCCCAGAACGGAATCAAGCATCCGAGGACCGGACCGGTTTCGAGGTAACACCTCTCATCAGCCCGGCTAGCTTGACTCCAAGTGGTGTGGAGTGCCTGGGACCCACGTCTTGGCATCCCCAGCGCACTTAGGGCGGCAATTGCAAAAACAACAAGTGATGGACCGAATGTGGATCAATGTCACACATTCCCCCAGTCAAAAGATCTGGGCCTAAATCCATCGTTTTTTTGCACTCCACACCACCGTGGGTTAGACAATGGCGATATGCAAATCAGCTCTGACCCTGTTGCCCCATGGGAACAGTCCAGTCCGAACTACAAAAGCCATGTCCTTCCCAGAACGGAATCAAGCATCCGAGGACCGGACCGGTTTCGAGGTAACACCTCTCATCAGCCCGGCTAGCTTGACTCCAAGTGGTGTGGAGTGCCTGGGACCCACGTCTGGGCATCCCCAGCGCACTTAGGGCGGCAATTGCAAAAACAACAAGTGATGGACCGAATGTGGATCAATGTCACACATTCCCCCAGTCAAAAGATCTGGGCCTAAATCCATCGTTTTTTTGCACTCCACACCACCCTGGGTTAGACAATGGCGATATGCAAATCAGCTCTGACCCTGTTGCCCCATGGGAACAGTCCAGTCCGAACTACAAAAGCCATGTCCTTCCCAGAACGGAATCAAGCATCCGAGGACCGGACCGGTTTCGAGGTAACACCTCTCATCAGCCCGGCTAGCTTGACTCCAAGTGGTGGGGAGTGCCTGGGACCCACGTCTGGGCATCCCCAGCGCACTTAGGGCGGCAATTGCAAAAACAACAAGTGATGGACCGAATGTGGATCAATGTCACACATTCCCCCAGTCAAAAGATCTGGGCCTAAATCCATCGTTTTTTTGCACTCCACACCACCCTGGGTTAGACAATGGCGATATGCAAATCAGCTCTGACCCTGTTGCCCCATGGGAACAGTCCAGTCCAAACTACAAAAGCCATGTCCTACCCAGAACGGAATCAAGCATCCGAGGACCGGACCGGTTTCGAGGTAACACCTCTCATCAGCCCGGCTAGCTTGACTCCAAGTGGTGTGGAGTGCCTGGGACCCACGTCTGGGCATCCCCAGCGCACTTAGGGCGGCAATTGCAAAAACAACAAGTGATGGACCGAATGTGGATCAATGTCACACATTCCCCCAGTCAAAAGATCTGGGCCTAAATCCATCGTTTTTTTGCACTCCACACCACCCTGGGTTAGACAATGGCGATATGCAAATCAGCTCTGACCCTGTTGCCCCATGGGAACAGTCCAGTCCAAACTACAAAAGCCATGTCCTTCCCAGAACGGAATCAAGCATCCGAGGACCGGACCGGTTTCGAGGTAACACCTCTCATCAGCCCGGCTAGCTTGACTCCAAGTGGTGTGGAGTGCCTGGGACCCACGTCTGGGCATCCCCAGCGCACTTAGGGCGGCAATTGCAAAAACAACAAGTGATGGACCGAATGTGGATCAATGTCACACATTCCCCCAGTCAAAAGATCTGGGCCTAAATCCATCGTTTTTTTGCACTCCACACCACCCTGGGTTAGACACTGGCGATATGCAAATCAGCTCTGACCCTGTTGCCCCATGGGAACAGTCCAGTCCGAACTACAAAAGCCATGTCCTTCCCAGAACGGAATCAAGCATCCGAGGACCGGACCGGTTTCGAGGTAACACCTCTCATCAGCCCGGCTAGCTTGACTCCAAGTGGTGTGGAGTGCCTGGGACCCACGTCTGGGCATCCCCAGCGCACTTAGGGCGGCAATTGCAAAAACAACAAGTGATGGACCGAATGTGGATCAATGTCACACATTCCCCCAGTCAAAAGATCTGGGCCTAAATCCATCGTTTTTTTGCACTCCACACCACCCTGGGTTAGACAATGGCGATATGCAAATCAGCTCTGACCCTGTTGCCCCATGGGAACAGTCCAGTCCGAACTACAAAAGCCATGTCCTTCCCAGAACGGAATCAAGCATCCGAGGACCGGACCGGTTTCGAGGTAACACCTCTCATCAGCCCGGCTAGCTGGACTCCAAGTGGTGTGGAGTGCCTGGGACCCACGTCTGGGCATCCCCAGCGCACTTAGGGCGGCAATTGCAAAAACAACAAGTGATGGACCGAATGTGGATCAATGTCACACATTCCCCCAGTCAAAAGATCTGGGCCTAAATCCATCGTTTTTTTGCACTCCACACCACCCTGGGTTAGACAATGGCGATATGCAAATCAGCTCTGACCCTGTTGCCCCATGGGAACAGTCCAGTCCGAACTACAAAAGCCATGGCCTTCCCAGAACGAATCAAGCATCCGAGGACCGGACCGGTTTCGAGGTAACACCTCTCATCAGCCCGGCTAGCTTGACTCCAAGTGGTGTGGAGTGCCTGGGACCCACGTCTGGGCATCCCCAGCGCACTTAGGGCGGCAATTGCAAAAACAACAAGTGATGGACCGAATGTGGATCAATGTCACACATTCCCCCAGTCAAAAGATCTGGGCCTAAATCCATCGTTTTTTTGCACTCCACACCACCCTGGGTTAGACAATGGCGATATGCAAATCAGCTCTGACCCTGTTGCCCCATGGGAACAGTCCAGTCCGAACTACAAAAGCCATGTCCTTCCCAGAACGGAATCAAGCATCCGAGGACCGGACCGGTTTCGAGGTAACACCTCTCATCAGCCCGGCTAGCTTGACTCCAAGTGGTGTGGAGTGCCTGGGACCCACGTCTGGGCATCCCCAGCGCACTTAGGGCGGCAATTGCAAAAACAACAAGTGATGGACCGAATGTGGATCAATGTCACACATTCCCCCAGTCAAAAGATCTGGGCCTAAATCCATCGTTTTTTTGCACTCCACACCACCCTGGGTTAGACAATGGCGATATGCAAATCAGCTCTGACCCTGTTGCCCCATGGGAACAGTCCAGTCCGAACTACAAAAGCCATGTCCTTCCCAGAACGGAATCAAGCATCCGAGGACCGGACCGGTTTCGAGGTAACACCTCTCATCAGCCCGGCTAGCTTGACTCCAAGTGGTGTGGAGTGCCTGGGACCCACGTCTGGGCATCCCCAGCGCACTTAGGGCGGCAATTGCAAAAACAACAAGTGATGGACCGAATGTGGATCAATGTCACACATTCCCCCAGTCAAAAGATCTGGGCCTAAATCCATCGTTTTTTTGCACTCCACACCACCCTGGGTTAGACAATGGCGATATGCAAATCAGCTCTGACCCTGTTGCCCCATGGGAACAGTCCAGTCCGAACTACAAAAGCCATGTCCTTCCCAGAACGGAATCAAGCATCCGAGGACCGGACCGGTTTCGAGGTAACACCTCTCATCAGCCCGGCTAGCTTGACTCCAAGTGGTGTGGAGTGCCTGGGACCCACGTCTGGGCATCCCCAGCGCACTTAGGGCGGCAATTGCAAAAACAACAAGGGATGGACCGAATGTGGATCAATGTCACACATTCCCCCAGTCAAAAGATCTGGGCCTAAATCCATCGTTTTTTTGCACTCCACACCACCCTGGGTTAGACAATGGCGATATGCAAATCAGCTCTGACCCTGTTGCCCCATGGGAACAGTCCAGTCCGAACTACAAAAGCCATGTCCTTCCCAGAACGGAATCAAGCATCCGAGGACCGGACCGGTTTCGAGGTAACACCTCTCATCAGCCCGGCTAGCTTGACTCCAAGTGGTGTGGAGTGCCTGGGACCCACGTCTGGGCATCCCCAGCGCACTTAGGGCGGCAATTGCAAAAACAACAAGTGATGGACCGAATGTGGATCAATGTCACACATTCCCCCAGTCAAAAGATCTGGGCCTAAATCCATCGTTTTTTTGCACTCCACACCACCCTGGGTTAGACAATGGCGATATGCAAATCAGCTCTGACCCTGTTGCCCCATGGGAACAGTCCAGTCCGAACTACAAAAGCCATGTCCTTCCCAGAACGGAATCAAGCATCCGAGGACCGGACCGGTTTCGAGGTAACACCTCTCATCAGCCCGGCTAGCTTGACTCCAAGTGGTGTGGAGTGCCTGGGACCCACGTCTGGGCATCCCCAGCGCACTTAGGGCGGCAATTGCAAAAACAACAAGTGATGGACCGAATGTGGATCAATGTCACACATTCCCCCAGTCAAAAGATCTGGGCCTAAATCCATCGTTTTTTTGCACTCCACACCACCCTGGGTTAGACAATGGCGATATGCAAATCAGCTCTGACCCTGTTGCCCCATGGGAACAGTCCAGTCCGAACTACAAAAGCCATGTCCTTCCCAGAACGGAATCAAGCATCCGAGGACCGGACCGGTTTCGAGGTAACACCTCTCATCAGCCCGGCTAGCTTGACTCCAAGTGGTGTGGAGTTCCTGGGACCCACGTCTGGGCATCCCCAGCGCACTTAGGGCGGCAATTGCAAAAACAACAAGTGATGGACCGAATGTGGATCAATGTCACACATTCCCCCAGTCAAAAGATCTGGGCCTAAATCCATCGTTTTTTTGCACTCCACACCACCCTGGGTTAGACAATGGCGATATGCAAATCAGCTCTGACCCTGTTGCCCCATGGGAACAGTCCAGTCCGAACTACAAAAGCCATGTCCTTCCCAGAACGGAATCAAGCATCCGAGGACCGGACCGGTTTCGAGGTAACACCTCTCATCAGCCCGGCTAGCTTGACTCCAAGTGGTGTGGAGTGCCTGGGACCCACGTCTGGGCATCCCCAGCGCACTTAGGGCGGCAATTGCAAAAACAACAAGTGATGGACCGAATGTGGATCAATGTCACACATTCCCCCAGTCAAAAGATCTGGGCCTAAATCCATCGTTTTTTTGCACTCCACACCACCCTGGGTTAGACAATGGCGATATGCAAATCAGCTCTGACCCTGTTGCCCCATGGGAACAGTCCAGTCCAAACTACAAAAGCCATGTCCTTCCCAGAACGGAATCAAGCATCCGAGGACCGGACCGGTTTCGAGGTAACACCTCTCATCAGCCCGGCTAGCTTGACTCCAAGTGGTGTGGAGTGCCTGGGACCCACGTCTGGGCATCCCCAGCGCACTTAGGGCGGCAATTGCAAAAACAACAAGTGATGGACCGAATGTGGATCAATGTCACACATTCCCCCAGTCAAAAGATCTGGGCCTAAATCCATCGTTTTTTTGCACTCCACACCACCCTGGGTTAGACAATGGTGATATGCAAATCAGCTCTGACCCTGTTGCCCCATGGGAACAGTCCAGTCCGAACTACAAAAGCCATGTCCTTCCCAGAACGGAATCAAGCATCCGAGGACCGGACCGGTTTCGAGGTAACACCTCTCATCAGCCCGGCTAGCTTGACTCCAAGTGGTGTGGAGTGCCTGGGACCCACGTCTGGGCATCCCCAGCGCACTTAGGGCGGCAATTGCAAAAACAACAAGTGATGGACCGAATGTGGATCAATGTCACACATTCCCCCAGTCAAAAGATCTGGGCCTAAATCCATCGTTTTTTTGCACTCCACACCACCCTGGGTTAGACAATGGCGATATGCAAATCAGCTCTGACCCTGTTGCCCCATGGGAACAGTCCAGTCCGAACTACAAAAGCCATGTCCTTCCCAGAACGGAATCAAGCATCCGAGGACCGGACCGGTTTCGAGGTAACACCTCTCATCAGCCCGGCTAGCTTGACTCCAAGTGGTGTGGAGTGCCTGGGACCCACGTCTGGGCATCCCCAGCGCACTTAGGGCGGCAATTGCAAAAACAACAAGTGATGGACCGAATGTGGATCAATGTCACACATTCCCCCAGTCAAAAGATCTGGGCCTAAATCCATCGTTTTTTTGCACTCCACACCACCCTGGGTTAGACAATGGCGATATGCAAATCAGCTCTGACCCTGTTGCCCCATGGGAACAGTCCAGTCCGAACTACAAAAGCCATGTCCTTCCCAGAACGGAATCAAGCATCCGAGGACCGGACCGGTTTCGAGGTAACACCTCTCATCAGCCCGGCTAGCTTGACTCCAAGTGGTGTGGAGTGCCTGGGACCCACGTCTGGGCATCCCCAGCGCACTTAGGGCGGCAATTGCAAAAACAACAAGTGATGGACCGAATGTGGATCAATGTCACACATTCCCCCAGTCAAAAGATCTGGGCCTAAATCCATCGTTTTTTTGCACTCCACACCACCCTGGGTTAGACAATGGCGATATGCAAATCAGCTCTGACCCTGTTGCCCCATGGGAACAGTCCAGTCCGAACTACAAAAGCCATGTCCTTCCCAGAACGGAATCAAGCATCCGAGGACCGGACCGGTTTCGAGGTAACACCTCTCATCAGCCCGGCTAGCTTGACTCCAAGTGGTGGGGAGTGCCTGGGACCCACGTCTGGGCATCCCCAGCGCACTTAGGGCGGCAATTGCAAAAACAACAAGTGATGGACCGAATGTGGATCAATGTCACACATTCCCCCAGTCAAAAGATCTGGGCCTAAATCCATCGTTTTTTTGCACTCCACACCACCCTGGGTTAGACAATGGCGATATGCAAATCAGCTCTGACCCTGTTGCCCCATGGGAACAGTCCAGTCCGAACTACAAAAGCCATGTCCTACCCAGAACGGAATCAAGCATCCGAGGACCGGACCGGTTTCGAGGTAACACCTCTCATCAGCCCGGCTAGCTTGACTCCAAGTGGTGTGGAGTGCCTGGGACCCACGTCTGGGCATCCCCAGCGCACTTAGGGCGGCAATTGCAAAAACAACAAGTGATGGACCGAATGTGGATCAATGTCACACATTCCCCCAGTCAAAAGATCTGGGCCTAAATCCATCGTTTTTTTGCACTCCACACCACCCTGGGTTAGACAATGGCGATATGCAAATCAGCTCTGACCCTGTTGCCCCATGGGAACAGTCCAGTCCAAACTACAAAAGCCATGTCCTTCCCAGAACGGAATCAAGCATCCGAGGACCGGACCGGTTTCGAGGTAACACCTCTCATCAGCCCGGCTAGCTTGACTCCAAGTGGTGTGGAGTGCCTGGGACCCACGTCTGGGCATCCCCAGCGCACTTAGGGCGGCAATTGCAAAAACAACAAGTGATGGACCGAATGTGGATCAATGTCACACATTCCCCCAGTCAAAAGATCTGGGCCTAAATCCATCGTTTTTTTGCACTCCACACCACCCTGGGTTAGACAATGGCGATATGCAAATCAGCTCTGACCCTGTTGCCCCATGGGAACAGTCCAGTCCGAACTACAAAAGCCATGTCCTTCCCAGAACGGAATCAAGCATCCGAGGACCGGACCGGTTTCGAGGTAACACCTCTCATCAGCCCGGCTAGCTTGACTCCAAGTGGTGTGGAGTGCCTGGGACCCACGTCTGGGCATCCCCAGCGCACTTAGGGCGGCAATTGCAAAAACAACAAGTGATGGACCGAATGTGGATCAATGTCACACATTCCCCCAGTCAAAAGATCTGGGCCTAAATCCATCGTTTTTTTGCACTCCACACCACCCTGGGTTAGACAATGGCGATATGCAAATCAGCTCTGACCCTGTTGCCCCATGGGAACAGTCCAGTCCGAACTACAAAAGCCATGTCCTTCCCAGAACGGAATCAAGCATCCGAGGACCGGACCGGTTTCGAGGTAACACCTCTCATCAGCCCGGCTAGCTGGACTCCAAGTGGTGTGGAGTGCCTGGGACCCACGTCTGGGCATCCCCAGCGCACTTAGGGCGGCAATTGCAAAAACAACAAGTGATGGACCGAATGTGGATCAATGTCACACATTCCCCCAGTCAAAAGATCTGGGCCTAAATCCATCGTTTTTTTGCACTCCACACCACCCTGGGTTAGACAATGGCGATATGCAAATCAGCTCTGACCCTGTTGCCCCATGGGAACAGTCCAGTCCGAACTACAAAAGCCATGGCCTTCCCAGAACGGAATCAAGCATCCGAGGACCGGACCGGTTTCGAGGTAACACCTCTCATCAGCCCGGCTAGCTTGACTCCAAGTGGTGTGGAGTGCCTGGGACCCACGTCTGGGCATCCCCAGCGCACTTAGGGCGGCAATTGCAAAAACAACAAGTGATGGACCGAATGTGGATCAATGTCACACATTCCCCCAGTCAAAAGATCTGGGCCTAAATCCATCGTTTTTTTGCACTCCACACCACCCTGGGTTAGACAATGGCGATATGCAAATCAGCTCTGACCCTGTTGCCCCATGGGAACAGTCCAGTCCGAACTACAAAAGCCATGTCCTTCCCAGAACGGAATCAAGCATCCGAGGACCGGACCGGTTTCGAGGTAACACCTCTCATCAGCCCGGCTAGCTTGACTCCAAGTGGTGTGGAGTGCCTGGGACCCACGTCTGGGCATCCCCAGCGCACTTAGGGCGGCAATTGCAAAAACAACAAGTGATGGACCGAATGTGGATCAATGTCACACATTCCCCCAGTCAAAAGATCTGGGCCTAAATCCATCGTTTTTTTGCACTCCACACCACCCTGGGTTAGACAATGGCGATATGCAAATCAGCTCTGACCCTGTTGCCCCATGGGAACAGTCCAGTCCGAACTACAAAAGCCATGTCCTTCCCAGAACGGAATCAAGCATCCGAGGACCGGACCGGTTTCGAGGTAACACCTCTCATCAGCCCGGCTAGCTTGACTCCAAGTGGTGTGGAGTGCCTGGGACCCACGTCTGGGCATCCCCAGCGCACTTAGGGCGGCAATTGCAAAAACAACAAGTGATGGACCGAATGTGGATCAATGTCACACATTCCCCCAGTCAAAAGATCTGGGCCTAAATCCATCGTTTTTTTGCACTCCACACCACCCTGGGTTAGACAATGGCGATATGCAAATCAGCTCTGACCCTGTTGCCCCATGGGAACAGTCCAGTCCGAACTACAAAAGCCATGTCCTTCCCAGAACGGAATCAAGCATCCGAGGACCGGACCGGTTTCGAGGTAACACCTCTCATCAGCCCGGCTAGCTTGACTCCAAGTGGTGTGGAGTGCCTGGGACCCACGTCTGGGCATCCCCAGCGCACTTAGGGCGGCAATTGCAAAAACAACAAGTGATGGACCGAATGTGGATCAATGTCACACATTCCCCCAGTCAAAAGATCTGGGCCTAAATCCATCGTTTTTTTGCACTCCACACCACCCTGGGTTAGACAATGGCGATATGCAAATCAGCTCTGACCCTGTTACCCCATGGGAACAGTCCAGTCCGAACTACAAAAGCCATGTCCTTCCCAGAACGGAATCAAGCATCCGAGGACCGGACCGGTTTCGAGGTAACACCTCTCATCAGCCCGGCTAGCTTGACTCCAAGTGGTGTGGAGTGCCTGGGACCCACGTCTGGGCATCCCCAGCGCACTTAGGGCGGCAATTGCAAAAACAACAAGTGATGGACCGAATGTGGATCAATGTCACACATTCCCCCAGTCAAAAGATCTGGGCCTAAATCCATCGTTTTTTTGCACTCCACACCACCCTGGGTTAGACAATGGCGATATGCAAATCAGCTCTGACCCTGTTGCCCCATGGGAACAGTCCAGTCCGAACTACAAAAGCCATGTCCTTCCCAGAACGGAATCAAGCATCCGAGGACCGGACCGGTTTCGAGGTAACACCTCTCATCAGCCCGGCTAGCTTGACTCCAAGTGGTGTGGAGTGCCTGGGACCCACGTCTGGGCATCCCCAGCGCACTTAGGGCGGCAATTGCAAAAACAACAAGTGATGGACCGAATGTGGATCAATGTCACACATTCCCCCAGTCAAAAGATCTGGGCCTAAATCCATCGTTTTTTTGCACTCCACACCACCCTGGGTTAGACAATGGCGATATGCAAATCAGCTCTGACCCTGTTGCCCCATGGGAACAGTCCAGTCCAAACTACAAAAGCCATGTCCTTCCCAGAACGGAATCAAGCATCCGAGGACCGGACCGGTTTCGAGGTAACACCTCTCATCAGCCCGGCTAGCTTGACTCCAAGTGGTGTGGAGTGCCTGGGACCCACGTCTGGGCATCCCCAGCGCACTTAGGGCGGCAATTGCAAAAACAACAAGTGATGGACCGAATGTGGATCAATGTCACACATTCCCCCAGTCAAAAGATCTGGGCCTAAATCCATCGTTTTTTTGCACTCCACACCACCCTGGGTTAGACAATGGCGATATGCAAATCAGCTCTGACCCTGTTGCCCCATGGGAACAGTCCAGTCCGAACTACAAAAGCCATGTCCTTCCCAGAACGGAATCAAGCATCCGAGGACCGGACCGGTTTCGAGGTAACACCTCTCATCAGCCCGGCTAGCTTGACTCCAAGTGGTGTGGAGTGCCTGGGACCCACGTCTGGGCATCCCCAGCGCACTTAGGGCGGCAATTGCAAAAACAACAAGTGATGGACCGAATGTGGATCAATGTCACACATTCCCCCAGTCAAAAGATCTGGGCCTAAATCCATCGTTTTTTTGCACTCCACACCACCCTGGGTTAGACAATGGCGATATGCAAATCAGCTCTGACCCTGTTGCCCCATGGGAACAGTCCAGTCCGAACTACAAAAGCCATGTCCTTCCCAGAACGGAATCAAGCATCCGAGGACCGGACCGGTTTCGAGGTAACACCTCTCATCAGCCCGGCTAGCTGGACTCCAAGTGGTGTGGAGTGCCTGGGACCCACGTCTGGGCATCCCCAGCGCACTTAGGGCGGCAATTGCAAAAACAACAAGTGATGGACCGAATGTGGATCAATGTCACACATTCCCCCAGTCAAAAGATCTGGGCCTAAATCCATCGTTTTTTTGCACTCCACACTACCCTGGGTTAGACAATGGCGATATGCAAATCAGCTCTGACCCTGTTGCCCCATGGGAACAGTCCAGTCCGAACTACAAAAGCCATGGCCTTCCCAGAACGGAATCAAGCATCCGAGGACCGGACCGGTTTCGAGGTAACACCTCTCATCAGCCCGGCTAGCTTGACTCCAAGTGGTGTGGAGTGCCTGGGACCCACGTCTGGGCATCCCCAGCGCACTTAGGGCGGCAATTGCAAAAACAACAAGTGATGGACCGAATGTGGATCAATGTCACACATTCCCCCAGTCAAAAGATCTGGGCCTAAATCCATCGTTTTTTTGCACTCCACACCACCCTGGGTTAGACAATGGCGATATGCAAATCAGCTCTGACCCTGTTGCCCCATGGGAACAGTCCAGTCCGAACTACAAAAGCCATGTCCTTCCCAGAACGGAATCAAGCATCCGAGGACCGGACCGGTTTCGAGGTAACACCTCTCATCAGCCCGGCTAGCTTGACTCCAAGTGGTGTGGAGTGCCTGGGACCCACGTCTGGGCATCCCCAGCGCACTTAGGGCGGCAATTGCAAAAACAACAAGTGATGGACCGAATGTGGATCAATGTCACACATTCCCCCAGTCAAAAGATCTGGGCCTAAATCCATCGTTTTTTTGCACTCCACACCACCCTGGGTTAGACAATGGCGATATGCAAATCAGCTCTGACCCTGTTGCCCCATGGGAACAGTCCAGTCCGAACTACAAAAGCCATGTCCTTCCCAGAACGGAATCAAGCATCCGAGGACCGGACCGGTTTCGAGGTAACACCTCTCATCAGCCCGGCTAGCTTGACTCCAAGTGGTGTGGAGTGCCTGGGACCCACGTCTGGGCATCCCCAGCGCACTTAGGGCGGCAATTGCAAAAACAACAAGTGATGGACCGAATGTGGATCAATGTCACACATTCCCCCAGTCAAAAGATCTGGGCCTAAATCCATCGTTTTTTTGCACTCCACACCACCCTGGGTTAGACAATGGCGATATGCAAATCAGCTCTGACCCTGTTGCCCCATGGGAACAGTCCAGTCCGAACTACAAAAGCCATGTCCTTCCCAGAACGGAATCAAGCATCCGAGGACCGGACCGGTTTCGAGGTAACACCTCTCATCAGCCCGGCTAGCTTGACTCCAAGTGGTGTGGAGTGCCTGGGACCCACGTCTGGGCATCCCCAGCGCACTTAGGGCGGCAATTGCAAAAACAACAAGTGATGGACCGAATGTGGATCAATGTCACACATTCCCCCAGTCAAAAGATCTGGGCCTAAATCCATCGTTTTTTTGCACTCCACACCACCCTGGGTTAGACAATGGCGATATGCAAATCAGCTCTGACCCTGTTGCCCCATGGGAACAGTCCAGTCCGAACTACAAAAGCCATGTCCTTCCCAGAACGGAATCAAGCATCCGAGGACCGGACCGGTTTCGAGGTAACACCTCTCATCAGCCCGGCTAGCTTGACTCCAAGTGGTGTGGAGTGCCTGGGACCCACGTCTGGGCATCCCCAGCGCACTTAGGGCGGCAATTGCAAAAACAACAAGTGATGGACCGAATGTGGATCAATGTCACACATTCCCCCAGTCAAAAGATCTGGGCCTAAATCCATCGTTTTTTTGCACTCCACACCACCCTGGGTTAGACAATGGCGATATGCAAATCAGCTCTGACCCTGTTGCCCCATGGGAACAGTCCAGTCCGAACTACAAAAGCCATGTCCTTCCCAGAACGGAATCAAGCATCCGAGGACCGGACCGGTTTCGAGGTAACACCTCTCATCAGCCCGGCTAGCTTGACTCCAAGTGGTGTGGAGTGCCTGGGACCCAGGTCTGGGCATCCCCAGCGCACTTAGGGCGGCAATTGCAAAAACAACAAGTGATGGACCGAATGTGGATCCATGTCACACATTCCCCCAGTCAAAAGATCTGGGCCTAAATCCATCGTTTTTTTGCACTCCACACCACCCTGGGTTAGACAATGGCGATATGCAAATCAGCTCTGACCCTGTTGCCCCATGGGAACAGTCCAGTCCGAACTACAAAAGCCATGTCCTTCCCAGAACGGAATCAAGCATCCGAGGACCGGACCGGTTTCGAGGTAACACCTCTCATCAGCCCGGCTAGCTTGACTCCAAGTGGTGTGGAGTGCCTGGGACCCACGTCTGGGCATCCCCAGCGCACTTAGGGCGGCAATTGCAAAAACAACAAGTGATGGACCGAATGTGGATCAATGTCACACATTCCCCCAGTCAAAAGATCTGGGCCTAAATCCATCGTTTTTTTGCACTCCACACCACCCTGGGTTAGACAATGGCGATATGCAAATCAGCTCTGACCCTGTTGCCCCATGGGAACAGTCCAGTCCGAACTACAAAAGCCATGTCCTTCCCAGAACGGAATCAAGCATCCGATGACCGGACCGGTTTCGAGGTAACACCTCTCATCAGCCCGGCTAGCTTGACTCCAAGTGGTGTGGAGTGCCTGGGACCCACGTCTGGGCATCCCCAGCGCACTTAGGGCGGCAATTGCAAAAACAACAAGTGATGGACCGAATGTGGATCAATGTCACACATTCCCCCAGTCAAAAGATCTGGGCCTAAATCCATCGTTTTTTGCACTCCACACCACCCTGGGTTAGACAATGGCGATATGCAAATCAGCTCTGACCCTGTTGCCCCATGGGAACAGTCCAGTCCGAACTACAAAAGCCATGTCCTTCCCAGAACGGAATCAAGCATCCGAGGACCGGACCGGTTTCGAGGTAACACCACTCATCAGCCCGGCTAGCTTGACTCCAAGTGGTGTGGAGTGCCTGGGACCCACGTCTGGGCATCCCCAGCGCACTTAGGGCGGCAATTGCAAAAACAACAAGTGATGGACCGAATGTGGATCAATGTCACACATTCCCCCAGTCAAAAGATCTGGGCCTAAATCCATCGTTTTTTTGCACTCCACACCACCCTGGGTTAGACAATGGCGATATGCAAATCAGCTCTGACCCTGTTGCCCCATGGGAACAGTCCAGTCCGAACTACAAAAGCCATGTCCTTCCCAGAACGGAATCAAGCATCCGAGGACCGGACCGGTTTCGAGGTAACACCTCTCAGCAGCCCGGCTAGCTTGACTCCAAGTGGTGTGGAGTGCCTGGGACCCACGTCTGGGCATCCCCAGCGCACTTAGGGCGGCAATTGCAAAAACAACAAGTGATGGACCGAATGTGGATCAATGTCACACATTCCCCCAGTCAAAAGATCTGGGCCTAAATCCATCGTTTTTTTGCACTCCACACCACCCTGGGTTAGACAATGGCGATATGCAAATCAGCTCTGACCCTGTTGCCCCATGGGAACAGTCCAGTCCGAACTACAAAAGCCATGTCCTTCCCAGAACGGAATCAAGCATCCGAGGACCGGACCGGTTTCGAGGTAACACCTCTCATCAGCCCGGCTAGCTTGACTCCAAGTGGTGTGGAGTGCCTGGGACCCACGTCTGGGCATCCCCAGCGCACTTAGGGCGGCAATTGCAAAAACAACAAGTGATGGACCGAATGTGGATCAATGTCACACATTCCCCCAGTCAAAAGATCTGGGCCTAAATCCATCGTTTTTTTGCACTCCACACCACCCTGGGTTAGACAATGGCGATATGCAAATCATCTCTGACCCTGTTGCCCCATGGGAACAGTCCAGTCCGAACTACAAAAGCCATGTCCTTCCCAGAACGGAATCAAGCATCCGAGGACCGGACCGGTTTCGAGGTAACACCTCTCATCAGCCCGGCTAGCTTGACTCCAAGTGGTGTGGAGTGCCTGGGACCCACGTCTGGGCATCCCCAGCGCACTTAGGGCGGCAATTGCAAAAACAACAAGTGATGGACCGAATGTGGATCAATGTCACACATTCCCCCAGTCAAAAGATCTGGGCCTAAATCCATCGTTTTTTTGCACTCCACACCACCCTGGGTTAGACAATGGCGATATGCAAATCAGCTCTGACCCTGTTGCCCCATGGGAACAGTCCAGTCCGAACTACAAAAGCCATGTCCTTCCCAGAACGGAATCAAGCATCCGAGGACCGGACCGGTTTCGAGGTAACACCTCTCATCAGCCCGGCTAGCTTGACTCCAAGTGGTGTGGAGTGCCTGGGACCCACGTCTGGGCATCCCCAGCGCACTTAGGGCGGCAATTGCAAAAACAACAAGTGATGGACCGAATGTGGATCAATGTCACACATTCCCCCAGTCAAAAGATCTGGGCCTAAATCCATCGTTTTTTTGCACTCCACACCACCCTGGGTTAGACAATGGCGATATGCAAATCAGCTCTAACCCTGTTGCCCCATAGGAACAGTCCAGTCCAAACTACAAAAGCCATGTCCTTCCCAGAACGGAATCAAGCATCCGAGGACCGGACCGATTTCGAGGTAACACCTCTCATCAACCCGGCTAGCTTGACTCCAAGTGGTGTGGAGTGCCTGGGACCCACGTCTGGGCATCCCCAGCGCACTTAGGGCGGCAATTGCAAAAACAACAAGTGATGGACCGAATGTGGATCAATGTCACACATTCCCCCAGTCAAAAGATCTGGGCCTAAATCCATCGTTTTTTTGCACTCCACACCACCCTGGGTTAGACAATGGCGATATGCAAATCAGCTCTGACCCTGTTGCCCCATGGGAACAGGCCAGTCCGAACTACAAAAGCCATGTCCTTCCCAGAACGGAATCAAGCATCCGAGGACCGGACCGGTTTCGAGGTAACACCTCTCATCAGCCCGGCTAGCTTGACTCCAAGTGGTGTGGAGTGCCTGGGACCCACGTCTGGGCATCCCCAGCGCACTTAGGGCGGCAATTGCAAAAACAACAAGTGATGGACCGAATGTGGATCAATGTCACACATTCCCCCAGTCAAAAGATCTGGGCCTAAATCCATCGTTTTTTTGCACTCCACACCACCCTGGGTTAGACAATGGCGATATGCAAATCAGCTCTGACCCTGTTGCCCCATGGGAACAGTCCAGTCCGAACTACAAAAGCCATGTCCTTCCCAGAACGGAATCAAGCATCCGAGGACCGGACCGGTTTCGAGGTAACACCTCTCATCAGCCCGGCTAGCTTGACTCCAAGTGGTGTGGAGTGCCTGGGACCCACGTCTGGGCATCCCCAGCGCACTTAGGGCGGCAATTGCAAAAACAACAAGTGATGGACCGAATGTGGATCAATGTCACACATTCCCCCAGTCAAAAGATCTGGGCCTAAATCCATCGTTTTTTTGCACTCCACACCACCCTGGGTTAGACAATGGCGATATGCAAATCAGCTCTGACCCTGTTGCCCCATGGGAACAGTCCAGTCCGAACTACAAAAGCCATGTCCTTCCCAGAACGGAATCAAGCATCCGAGGACCGGACCGGTTTCGAGGTAACACCTCTCATCAGCCCGGCTAGCTTGACTCCAAGTGGTGTGGAGTGCCTGGGACCCACGTCTGGGCATCCCCAGCGCACTTAGGGCGGCAATTGCAAAAACAACAAGTGATGGACCGAATGTGGATCAATGTCACACATTCCCCCAGTCAAAAGATCTGGGCCTAAATCCATCGTTTTTTTGCACTCCACACCACCCTGGGTTAGACAATGGCGATATGCAAATCAGCTCTGACCCTGTTGCCCCATGGGAACAGTCCAGTCCGAACTACAAAAGCCATGTCCTTCCCAGAACGGAATCAAGCATCCGAGGACCGGACCGGTTTCGAGGTAACACCTCTCATCAGCCCGGCTAGCTTGACTCCAAGTGGTGTGGAGTGCCTGGGACCCACGTCTGGGCATCCCCAGCGCACTTAGGGCGGCAATTGCAAAAACAACAAGTGATGGACCGAATGTGGATCAATGTCACACATTCCCCCAGTCAAAAGATCTGGGCCTAAATCCATCGTTTTTTTGCACTCCACACCACCCTGGGTTAGACAATTCCGATATGCAAATCAGCTCTAACCCTGTTGCCCCATAGGAACAGTCCAGTCCGAACTACAAAAGCCATGTCCTTCCCAGAACGGAATCAAGCATCCGAGGACCGGACCGGTTTCGAGGTAACACCTCTCACCAGCCCGGCTAGCTTGACTCCAAGTGGTGTGGAGTGCCTGGGACCCACGTCTGGGCATCCCCAGCGCACTTAGGGCGGCAATTGCAAAAACAACAAGTGCTGGACCGAATGTGGATCAATGTCACACATTCCCCCAGTCAAAAGATCTGGGCCTAAATCCATCGTTTTTTTGCACTCCACACCACCCTGGGTTAGACAATGGCGATATGCAAATCAGCTCTGACCCTGTTGCCCCATGGGAACAGTCCAGTCCGAACTACAAAAGCCATGTCCTTCCCAGAACGGAATCAAGCATCCGAGGACCGGACCGGTTTCGAGGTAACACCTCTCATCAGCCCGGCTAGCTTGACTCCAAGTGGTGTGGAGTGCCTGGGACCCACGTCTGGGCATCCCCAGCGCACTTAGGGCGGCAATTGCAAAAACAACAAGTGATGGACCGAATGTGGATCAATGTCACACATTCCCCCAGTCAAAAGATCTGGGCCTAAATCCATCGTTTTTTTGCACTCCACACCACCCTGGGTTAGACAATGGCGATATGCAAATCAGCTCTGACCCTGTTGCCCCATGGGAACAGTCCAGTCCGAACTACAAAAGCCATGTCCTTCCCAGAACGGAATCAAGCATCCGAGGACCGGACCGGTTTCGAGGTAACACCTCTCATCAGCCCGGCTAGCTTGACTCCAAGTGGTGTGGAGTGCCTGGGACCCACGTCTGGGCATCCCCAGCGCACTTAGGGCAGCAATTGCAAAAACAACAAGTGATGGACCGAATGTGGATCAATGTCACACATTCCCCCAGTCAAAAGATCTGGGCCTAAATCCATCGTTTTTTTGCACTCCACACCACCCTGGGTTAGACAATGGCGATATGCAAATCAGCTCTGACCCTGTTGCCCCATGGGAACAGTCCAGTCCGAACTACAAAAGCCATGTCCTTCCCAGAACGGAATCAAGCATCCGATGACCGGACCGGTTTCGAGGTAACACCTCTCATCAGCCCGGCTAGCTTGACTCCAAGTGGTGTGGAGTGCCTGGGACCCACGTCTGGGCATCCCCAGCGCACTTAGGGCGGCAATTGCAAAAACAACAAGTGATGGACCGAATGTGGATCAATGTCACACATTCCCCCAGTCAAAAGATCTGGGCCTAAATCCATCGTTTTTTTGCACTCCACACCACCCTGGGTTAGACAATGGCGATATGCAAATCAGCTCTGACCCTGTTGCCCCATGGGAACAGTCCAGTCCGAACTACAAAAGCCATGTCCTTCCCAGAACGGAATCAAGCATCCGAGGACCGGACCGGTTTCGAGGTATGACCTCTCATCAGCCCGGCTAGCTTGACTCCAAGCTCGATCGAAGCAAACAAACCCTGGCTAATGCAAGCCACGGGGAAAGTGAAAAAGGCTTATTACTCGGACCAGCAAGATCAGAGCGGGTACTCCTTTCTACAGGAGCGAGGGCAAGTCTGGAGCAATCAGACCCACAGTGCAAATTGTAGGTTTCGTCGCCAAGATGGACGCTGATCACGTGACAAGCGGCCGGGATGGCGAGTCGAGTGGCACAAAGCAAAAGGGCCCCACGCAGATCGTGGAGATGCTGGAGGGCTGATCTTTGGTGCAAATGCTGCTCGGTTGTGGGGCTTCTCAAACCTCTAAGCACAGAGTCGAGGGTGCCTCGGGTGCTGCGCAGTCAGCGTCTCGGGGGTCTTTCAAGATGTCCCAAGTCTCTCGGTGCCTCCACGGGTCCCTTCTTTGCAGAGACTGTGGATCGGGCTGGGAGAAGTCTGGGAAGCTGTGTCTTGTCAGCTCTGCACTCGGGCTCTGGCGGGAGGCGGCGGCAAAGCAGACGTCGAGGTGCTGGGTGATGCCTGTGTTCACAGGGTGGGCACTCCTAGGCCACAAGGGAGATGCTCTTCAGTCTTCTGTGCAGCAGAATGTCGAAGTCCAGTCTTCTTCTTGTTTAAAGTTGATTTCAGGATGATCTGCTGTGCAATGGCACTGCTCCCACTCTTACTCCCAATCTGAGGGGGGGATCACCTACTAGGTCCCTCCTCTGGGAGGAACCAGGAAGGGGGGCGGTTACACCCCCTTTCCTTTGTCCAGCTCCTCGCCAAGCCTGGGTCTGGAAAGTCCCAGGACCGGTTTGGACTGGCTTATGCACGGGGACACCTTGTGTGCTCCGGGCATGTCTCAATCTATTCAGCCCTGTCCTACCCAATATACAAAACCCTGTCTGGGGTGGTGCTCGCACCTCCAAAGGCAGGAAACCCTTTGTCCAGGCCACCATCTGCCGAGTTTCGGTCAGCAGCAGGAGGCCAGACTCGTGTCTGTGGTGGCAGCATCCATTTTGTGATGCTGAGGCTCTGGTTAACTTTAACCGGGGTTAAGGCTACACACATGTCGTGTCCCTCTAGAAGGGTGGAATGCTATCCCCGTCGACAGAACTGTCTAGGGGATAGTATTCCAATTCGTATGACACCTTACTCAACATGTTTTGATAAAGCCAAACCAAAGATAGCATTTAACCGCAAGGATTATAATGCACTTAAGAGTATATGGTATGGCAATATCCCGGAACAGCTTAGGGAGTGGTTCCCGACAGCTGCAGACAGGCTCAGCTCATGCTAGAGCACCATCTCACATATTTCCAAGCACTCTGCCTCCAGGATTGATGAGGCCTTCCATAGGAGTGGCTGATAGGAACATATGTGTCCAGTTTAGGGTTAGGCACAGGCATACTGTACCTAAGTAAGAGGTGATTACACCAACTTACCCCAGCTGAGTGATCAGCCAGTTGTGTCAAATATGGAGGCCAGGCCAGGGGTGGCACAATACATGCTGCAGCCCCTGGTAGGCCTTGGAAACACCTATGCCCTGGGTACCTAGGGTACACTGTTACAGGGGCCAATAAGGTGAACCAGTTCCAATTCGTAATGCGCCTAAAGTGCATTGGCAGTAATTTAGAGAGCGAACAGCAGGCTGTGGGTCTGATTAGCAGGCCCACAGCCACATTAAGTCATAAACCAGTGAAGCAAAAAGCAAAAATTTGGGGTGACCATAGGATAGCAGACCCTACTCTCCTACACAACCCCCCCCCCCCCCAAACGCAGGGACATTAGACTAACCTTGACCAGTTGTGTCTTCATGTTCTAAGTGGAAGTACCTGGAGAGACCATCTGCGTTGCCATGGTCAGGCCCTGGGCGGTGCTCCACTGTAAAGTCCATCCCCTGTAGGGAAATGGACCACCTGAGTAGTTTGGGGTTTTCACCCTTCATCTGATTAAGCCATAAGAGGGGCTTATGGTCGGTCTGAATCTTGAAGTGAGTGCCAAATAAGTATGGTCTCAACTTCTTCAGGGCCCACACCACAGCAAAGGCCTCCCTCTCTATAGCTGACCAACGTTTCTCTCTGGGGGTCAGCCTTCTGCTAATAAAAGCAATGGGCTGGTCCTGGCCATCTACATTAAGCTGTGAAAGCACTGCTCCCACTCCCAACTCAGAAGCATCTGTTTGGACAATGAACTCTCTTGAGTAGTCAGGACTCTTCAGGATAGGTGCAGAGCACATGGCCTTCTTCAGGTCATCAAATGCCTTTTGACAGACTTCTGTCCACTGAACCTTTTTGGGCATCTTCTTGGATGTCAGATCATTAAGAGGAGTCACAAGGGACCCATAGTTCTTAACAAACTTCCTGTAGTACCCAGTCAGGCCCAAGAAAGCTCTGACCTGAGTCTGGGTAGTTGGAGGGGACCAGTCCTTTATGGTCTGGATCTTACTCTCCAGTGGTTGAACTTGGCCTCCACCTACAAGGTGGCCCAGGTATACAACCTTGCTCTGCCCTATCTGGCACTTTGTTGCCTTGATAGTGAGGCCTGCCTTTTGCAGAGCCTCAAGCACTTCCTTCAGGTGGACCAGGTGATCCTCCCAGGTGGAGCTAAAGACAGCAATATCATCTAGATAAGCTGCACAAAAGTCATCCAACCCAGTAAGGACTTGATTCACCAACCTTTGGAAGGTGGCAGGTGCATTTTTCAAACCAAAGGGCATCACCACAAATTGATAATGCCCACTAGGGTTAGAAAATGCTGTCTTGGCTTTAGACTCCTCAGCTAACCTGATTTGCCAGTAGCCAGCTGTCAAGTCAAATGTGCTCAAATATTTGGCAGAAGCCAACTTGTCAATGAGCTCATCTTCCCTTGGAATAGGGTGCGCATCTGTCCTGGTGACAGCATAGAGTCCTCTGTAATCCACACAGAACCTCATCTCTCTCTTGCCATCTTTGGTGTGAGGTTTGGGGACCAGAACCACTGGGCTAGCCCAGGGGCTCTCTGAAGGCTCAATGACACCTAATTCCAGCATCTTTTGCACCTCAGTCTTTATACAGTCCCTGACGTGGTCAGGTTGCCTGTAAATCTTGCTCTTTACAGGAAGACTGTCACCAGTGTCCACCACATGTGTACACCAGTTAGTCTGACTGGGTGTCAAGGAGAACATATGCCTGTATGCCTGTAAAACTTGTCTGCAGTCATGTTGCTGATGTTCAGTGAGGCTGCCACCTAAGGCCACACCATCAACTGAGCCATCCTCAGGGTTCTGAGTGAGCAGGTCTGGGAGAGGGTCACTCTCTTCCTCCTGTCCCTCATCTGTAGCCATGAGCAAGCCCATGTCTTCCCTGCTGACATATGCCTTCAGTCTGTTAACATGGAGCACTCTGTGGGGGCTCCTGGGAGTTCCTAGGTCCACCAAGTAGGTAACCTCTCCCTTCTTTTCCAGAATTGTATGGGGTCCAGACCATTTGTCTTGAAATGCTGCTGGGGCCACTGGCTCCAACACCCATACCTTCTGTCCAGGCTGAAACTCAACAAGGACAGCCTTTTGGTCATGCCAAGCTTTCTGTAATTCTTGGCTAGCCTCAAGGTTTTTGGATGCCTTTTCCATGTACTCTGCCATCCTGGAGCGGAGACCAAGTACATAGTCCACTATGTCTTGCTTAGGCTTTTTGAGAGGTAACTCCCATCCTTCCTTCACCAGACACAGGGGTCCTCTTACAGGGTGCCCAAACAACAATTCAAAGGGGCTGAAGCCAACCCCCTTTTGAGGGACCTCTCTGTAAGCAAACAAAAGGCAGGGCAGTAGGATGTCCCATCTTCGCCTGAGCTTTTCAGGTAATCCTTTGATCATGCCCTTTAGGGTCTTGTTAAATCTCTCAACAAGCCCATTACATTGTGGATGATAAGGAGTGGTGAACTTGTAGTTGACACCACATTCCTTCCACATAGCTGTCAAATATCCTGACATGAAGTTGGCACCTCTGTCAGATATTACCTCCTTAGGAAACCCCACTCTGGAGAAAACTCCAAGTAAGGCCCTGGCCACAACAGGAGCTGCTGTGGTCCTAAGTGGAATTGCCTCTGGGTACCTGGTGGCATGGTCCACCACCACCAGTATGAATATGTGCCCAGATGCTGTAGGGGGATCCATTGGACCTACAATATCAATCCCCACTCTTTCAAAGGGAAACCCCACCACAGGTAGTGGTATCAGGGGGGCCTTTGTTGTTCCACCTGCTTTACCACTGGCTTGGCAGGTTTCACAGGAGCGACAAAACTCCTTGGTGTCTTCAGACATGTGAGGCCAGTGAAAGTGAGGGACAAGCCTGTCCCAGGTCTTATTCTGGCCTAAGTGTCCTGCTAAAGGAATATCATGGGCTAAGGCGAGAAGGAAACCCCTAAATTGCAGAGGTATAACCAACCTCCTGGTTGCACCAGGCTTGGGGTCTCTACCCTCTGTGTAAAGGAGTCCTTCATCCCAATAAACTTTATGGGCACCTTGAGCATTCCCAGCAGCCTCAGCAGCAGCCTGCTGTCTGAGGGGTTCAAGAGAAGGACAGGTTAACTGAGCCTGCCCCAAGTCTGCCCTAGAAGGTCCCCCTGTCCCCAGAAACTCAACCTGATCAGGTTCAAGTTCTTCAGAGACAGTTCCTTCAGGGGTCTCAAGACCAGCTTCCTGTGAAGCTTGATCCTCACTTGCAGGCAGTTGGGAAGGCACAGCCTTAACCCTCCTGTTCTTCTTCTTGGAAGGTACTTGGTCCATTGTTCCAGGATCCAAGACCTGAGGTTCAGAGAGGCACTTTTTGGCCTGTGACCTGGTCACAGCAAGGACATGTGATGATATCCCTAACATCTCTGCATGAGTCCTGTACTCAACGTCTGACCATATAGAGTTCTCCAGGTTATTGCCCAACAAACATTCTACTGGGAGATCAGCACTAACCACAACTCTTTTTAGGCCAGTTACCCCTCCCCAGGAAAAGTTAACAAGTGCCACACTATGTGTAGTAGTGACATTGCTGGCATTGGTCACCAGGTAATTATCACCTGGCATGTATTGTCCAGGGTCCACAAAGTTAGGTGTCACCATTGTGACACTGGCACATGTGTCCCTGTAAGCTTGAGCCACTTTGTTATTAATCAAAGGCGTCTGTCTGTATTTGCCCAGGTTACTGGGACTTATGTCAGGGGTCAAATCTATGTCCCCTTCACAAATCAGAACAGCCTGTGTAAGGGTTCTGACTAGGTCAGAATCTCCTTCAGTTCCCAAGGTGATACCCACTACCCCCTTGGTTTGTGGACCAGCACTGCTAGCTGTACTAGTGGGTGCAGTTGCCTTAGGGGCTGCAGTGCTGGGGGCTCCACCCTTTTTACACTCACTTGTCCAGTGAGAGGTGTTTTTACAAGTTTTACACCAGGGTTTCTTCTGACCTTCTTTCTTCTTCTTCTTGGAAGTTTGGGACCCACCCTCTGTATCATTTTGGGGCCCTGTTGAAGACTTCTGGTCTTTAGCTTTCTGCTCCCCACCCTTCTGGTCTGTTTTCTTCTGGTCACCACCCTGGTTCTGGTTCTGTTTCTTTTGCTTAACTCTGGTTCTTACCCATTTATCTACCCTCTTTCCCAATTCTTGGGGAGAGGTCAAATCTGAGTCAACCAAATGTTGATGCAACTGTTGGTTCTGACAATTATTTAAAATTTGTTCTCTCATCAGCAAATTATACAATCCTTCATAGTCTGTAATCTTGCTTCCCAGCAACCATCCCTCGAGAGCCTTAGTGGCACACTCAACAAATTCAGACCAGTCTTGAGTCTGTGTCTTCTGGGTATCTCTGAACATTAACCTGTACTGTTCAGTGGTTAAGCCTAACCCATCAATCAGAGCACTCTTCAGGACCAGGTAGTTTCTAGAATCCCCATCACTAACTGTGAGGAGTCTGTCTCGGCCTCTACCTTCAAAGGAGAGCCACAAGATTGCTGCCCACTGCTCCTGAGAGATCTGCTGTACTCTGCAGGCTCTCTCCATTGCAGTGATCCATTTATGGATATCATCCCCAGCTTTGTGGGGGGGCACAATCTTACTCAGGTTTCTGTTATCAAAAGACCTGTCTTTATCCTTGTGGATATTGCTGCCACCAGTGGGTTCTATTACCCCACTCTCTCTAGGCTGTCTTGCTCTAGCAAGTTTCTCTTGGGCCAGGGCAACTTCTAATTCTTGTCTCTGGATCCTAAGCTCAGCCTCTCTCATTTTGGCCTCATGTTCCCTTCTCTGAGGGCTAGTCATCTCCTTTCTGGAGTGACCATGAGAACCTCTAGAAGCATGGAAGTTGTTAGAGTCACCTGAGTGAGTCCTTCTCCTCCTAGGCTTCTGGTTAAGTCCACCTGGGGGTCTGAATGGGTTGTTACCTGATTCAGTCCCAAATAGGCTTAAGTTAGCCTGGTTCAGTCTACTGACCAGCACCTGACTATTTCTGTCATCATCTGACTCACTGCTCCCCCCCTCTTCTGTCTCTTCTTCCTCTTCCTCCTCCTCATCTACCTGAGGAGCTCCAGTGATGGGGGCTTCCTCATCTACCAGGA
This sequence comes from Lissotriton vulgaris, assembly GCF_964263255.1. Lineage (NCBI taxonomy): Eukaryota > Metazoa > Chordata > Amphibia > Caudata > Salamandridae > Lissotriton > Lissotriton vulgaris. The sequence goes on along the minus strand of NW_028243571.1, from coordinate 39,390 downwards.
TGATAGGGACAGGGGTGTCTACAGTGTCATCCTCTGAAGGATGGCCTCCTTCAGCATTCCCTGTGGGGTTTGCTTTAGAGGGCTTTAGAGTCTCAGACTGGTCTAAGAGCTCTCTTAGGTGGTCTGTAGTAGGGGAAGGCCCTGTCTTCAGACCCCTTAAGACACAAAGCTGTCTTAATTCCTTAAAGGAAAAAATAGCAAATTTGGATGGTGCCCTCGGAGGGTCACTCTCAACAGAGACATTCCCAGTGGAACCCTCTGCTCCAGACATTGCTCTAGTGTGGGTGGATGTGTTGCAATCTACCTACAATGGTGTTTACCTACTAAACCTATCTAGTAGTTGTAGTCAGGGTGTGCTACTCCCTTTGCTCTACAACAACTAAGTTCAGTAGAACTTAAGTATACTAGTCTTGTTTTATATGTACCTAGCAGGTACCTGTATGATCTTTCAAATGATAATCTCAAAGATTGTAATGGTAAAACAACAGCAAGCTCAGATCCCAATCCGCTGCTCACCAATGTGAGAAGTTGGCCTGGTATATAATGCTCACTAATTCTTGTGATCACTTTGTACCATGCCAAGCAACCCTTATGATGATTGGTTGTAATTCAACCTTGTAGACCAGTTATCCTAGTGGTAACGTGGACTAAGCAGTCTTAGGCTAAACTCTGAAGGGCATGTGAAGCCAGCTGTATTACCATACACAACCCCCTTGAATACCAAATGAAAGGGACACCACACAGATATATATTGAAAATATATATTGATTTATTAACTATAAAATCCCCTGGACTCTTTATGAGCACAGAAGCATAAGCGTTAAATCACAAGACAGTTTAAAATACACAAAAGTTGCACAATATGGATGAGCCCTAGGGGCCACCTAAACCATATAATAAGAAAGTGGTATAAGAGATACCAATTGGGAAGGGAACAGGCCTAGGGCCTTGGGAATTGCTGGAGCTATTCGAGACTAGCAATGATTAAGTCGGGAAAGGTCCGCGGGACTTGGGTGCAGTGTCTAAAGTGCACGCACTTCTCAATGTAAAGTCTATGGTGCGTAAAAAGTACAAAGTTAGTTTAAGGGCACTTCCGCTGAACCTAGAGGAACAAAACTTAAGACACAGACCCTAGAGGTGTGTACCAGTGTAGAGACACCGGCGTTGCAATGTTACCTCACCCACAGGAAGTGGGTGCACAGGGTCGAAGTGGCGTCGGGTTTTGACACGCAGGTTCTTGGCGCTTGAAGCTGAAGATGCTGCAGGCGATGTGAAGGAGAAGTGTCCGGTGGATCCAAGGGTGGATCTGAAGTGGTGAAGACCTGAAAGCAGAGGGGACAATGTTCAAAGTCACTGACCAGTGACCACCGTGGAACCAGATTGGAACCAGGCAAAGTCGGGTGCAAACAGGTGATGAGGTGTTGCTTCTCTCTGCAGCCACGTGGACACGAAGAGGTCAAGGACGTCCAGGAGTCGATCACGAGCTGTCCCTTGAAGGTTCTAGCTGATGGCGGTGTCAGCAACTCGATTGAGGCAATCAAGCCCTGGCTAATGCAAGCCACGGGAAAAGTGAAAAAGGCTTATTACTCGGACCGGCAAGGTCAGAGCGGGTACTCCTTTCTACAGGATCGAGGGCAGGTCTGGAGCAATCAGACCCACAGTGTAAATTGTAGGTTTCTTTGCCAAGATGGCCGCTGATCACGTGACAAGCGGCCGGGATGGCGAGTCGAGTGGCACAAAGCAAAAGGGCCCCACGCAGATCGTGGAGATGCTGGAGGGCTGATCTTTGGTGCAAATGCTGCTCGGTTGTGGGGCTTCCTAAACTTCAAAGCACAGAGTCGAGGGTGCCTCGGGTGCTGCGCAGTCAGCGTCTCGGGGGTCTTTCAAGATGTCCGCTCCCACGTCTCTCGGTGCCTCCACGGGTCCCTTCTTTGCAGGGACTGTGGATCAGGCTGGGAGAAGTCTAGGAAGCTGTGTCTTGTCAGGCTCTGCACTCGGGCTCCGGCGGGAGGCGGCGGCAAAGCAGACGTCGAGGTGCTGGGTGATGCCTGTGTTCACAGGGTGGCCACTCCTAGGCCACAAGGGAGATGCTCTTCAGTCTTCTGTGCAGCAGAATGTCGAAGTCCAGTCTTCTTCTTGTTTAAAGTTGATTTCAGGATGATCTGCTGTGCAATGGCACTGCTCCCACTCTTATTCCCAATCTGAGGGGTGGATCACCTACTAGGTCCCTCCTCTGGGAGGAACCAGGAAGGGGGGCGGTTACACCCCCTTTCCTTTGTCCAGCTCCTCGCCAAGCCTGGGTCTGGAAAGTCCCAGGACCGGTTTGGACTGGCTTATTCACGGGGACACCTTGTGTGCCCCGGGCATGTCTCAATCTATTCAGCCCTGTCCTACCCAATACACAAAACCCTGTCTGGGGTAGTGCTTGCACCTCCCAAGGCAGGAAACCCTTTGTCCAGGCCACCATCTGCCGAGTTTCGGTCAGCAGCAGGAGGCCAGACTCGTGTCTGTGGTGGCAGCATCCATTTTGTGATGCTGAGGCTCTGGTTAACTTTAACCGGGGTTAAGGCTACACACATGTCGTGTCCCTCTAGAAGGGTGGAATGCTATCCCCGTCGACAGAACTGTCGAGGGGATAGTATTCCAATTCGTATGACACCTTACTGGACATGTTTTGATAAAGCCAAACCAAAGATAGCATTTACCGCAAGGATTATAATGCACTTAAGAGTATAAGGTATGGCAATATCCCGGAACAGCTTAGGGAGTGGTTCCCGACAGCTGCAGACAGGCTCAGCTCATGCTAGAGCACCATCTCACATATTTCCAAGCACTCTGCCTCCAGGATTGATGAGGCCTTCCATAGGAGTGGCTGATAGGAACATATGTGTCCAGTTTAGGGTTAGGCACAGGCATACTGTACCTAAGTAAGAGGTGATTACACCAACTTACCCCAGCTGAGTGATCAGCCAGTTGTGTCAAATATGGAGGCCAGGCCAGGGGTGGCACAATACATGCTGCAGCCCCTGGTAGGCCTTGGAAACACCTATGCCCTGGGTACCTAGGGTACACTGTTACAGGGGCCAATAAGGTGAACCAGTTCCAATTCGTAATGCACCTAAAGTGCATTGGCAGTAATTTAGAGAGAGAACAGCAGGCTGTGGGTCTGATTAGCAGGCCCACAGCCACATTAAGTCATAAACCAGTGAAGCAAAAAGCAAAAATTTGGGGTGACCATAGGATAGCAGACCCTACTCTCCTACACATACCACTGACTATTTCCTAGGTCTATACACACTATACAGTTACTTATCAATACAGTACTATACTATGTACTGATACACCTATACATACAATCATACTCTACCTCTCATCTATAGAGTTAGTCACACACCTAGTCAGTCATGCAAAGAATGAATTACATACTCAATCACTCATGTATACAGTTATATACACCAACTGAGTTATTTATAGACACACCACATCACTTATGTATGCAGATAATAAGACGTACTTAGTGTCTTATACAATCACTGATACAAGCAGACAGTGATTTATACACTCACTCTTCAAATAGCTTACTCTCATGTAAACTCATTTGTATACTCCAACACTGAAATATACTGCCTTAAAACATATGTAGTTATTTATACATATTCCACTGAGACATTCATTCATTCACCAACACACCCATACACACACAAAGTCACCCATACAGCCCTTTACAGATGCACTTTTGAATCCATACAACTAGTGAATCACCCACTCAGACATCCATGCACAGAGTCACACACACCCCCATCCACCCACACAGACACTCAGGCACCCATACAGTACTCAGACAACAAATCAAAAACCTATATAGACACTCAGGTAGCTACTCACCAACCCATGCAGCGGCTTATACACCAACTGAGAGTATAATAGGGTGCAAACGCTGCATATGCCGAATCATTGTATGATTCCCAAAGGAATATTTTTTGGTAGGGTTCCCCCTGGATAGCACAGCATCACAGATGAGACAGGTCACCTTTGCAGCGTTTACTTTTTTGAAACCAGTTGGGATTTGATAAAACTTCCATATGAAGTGCTCCCTAGGTTTGTATGGTGGAGTGTTTTCAGGCAGGAACTGCCTTGTCCCTTCCTCCTCTTCCTCCTCCTCCTCCTCTTCTTCTTAACCACCAATGAGATGTTCTGGTGGTCCTTGTGGTGGTGGCGGTGATGGTGGTGGTGGGGCAGATGCTCCAGCTGCAGATAGTACAGTAGCCTTATCTGTAAGAAAAAAGCAGGTCTTCCTCACTCAAAGAACAAAGTGAGAATGAGGAAAAAAGGTGGGGGCTTTCATCATTTGGAAACCAAAACTGATCTGAACCAATGAAAAGTGTTATTTTCAGGTCAAGTGACCCGACGCGCTTACGCTACGTGCCCCGGTGCGTGCCCCGGGGCGCGCCCCGTGGCGCTTACGTAGCGCGTTCGTATGCGCGTGGGTGTTTCTGGGCGCGCTTATGCCGTGCGTATCAAACGGACGCGGCTACGCGATACGTCACGATGATGTTTTCGTTCGTGCAATAGTGCTACCGGGACGCTCCCCGGGTACGCGCCCCGGGGTGCGCGGCAAAATTGCGCTGACCAGGGCGCTCCCCGGTACACGCCCTGGGAGCGCACCAGGGAAAAAAAATAAAAATAAAAATAAAAAAATAAAATAGTATTATATAAATATACAATATAGTATTCATTATAAAACATTTTTCATTTCATAGGTTTGAGGTCCTATATATAGTTAGGAATTAGCATTTAAAAAACCTATGAAATTCACTGAAAAAACCCTAGGTTCCACACCAGTTATAGATAGGAATTAGCATTTAAAAAAACAATCAAATTCACTGAAAAAACCATAGGTTTCACACCAGTTATAGTTAGGAATTAGCATTTAAAAAACCTAGTAAATTGACTGAAAAAACCATAGGTTTGACACCAGTTATAGTTAGCTGGAAATTTTACTGACATAAAACCATTGAAATTTCCACGTTATAGTTAGTTGGACTCACTATAACTTGCGCGCCTGCAATGCACTGCTGATGACATCACATATTACATCACTCATGACATGGTCATTGACATCACTGATGACATCTCAAATGACATCACTCATGACATCACTGATGACAACATCCAGTGAATGTATGTTTCTGTAAAGTTTAAATATTTTTCATATATATCTATGCCAAGGTATATTGAAGAATGAGTGAATTTACAAGTGCCTGTAAGGATTACTTAGTAGGTGCGTGACTGACTGTATAAGTGATTGATTAAACGTGTCTTACTGAATGCATAGGTTAGTGACTAAACTGTGTGAAAGTCTGTACTAGTCTCTTAGTTGGTGTATAAGCGGCTGCATGGGTTGGTGAGTAGCTACCTGAGTGTCTATAGAGGTTTTTGATTTGTTGTCTGAGTACTGTATGGGTGCCTGAGTGTCTGTGTGGGTGGATGGGGGTGTGTGTGACTCTGTGCATAGATGTCTGAGTGGGTGATTCACTAGTTGTATGGATTCAAAAGTGCGTCTGTAAAGGGCTGTATGGGTGACTTCGTGTGTGTATGGGTGTGTTGGTGAATGAAGGAATGTCTCAGTGGAATAAGTATAAATAACTACATATGTGATAAGGCAGTATATTTCAGTGTTGGAGTATATAAATGAGTTTACATGAGAGTAAGCTATTTGAATAGTGAATGTATAAATCACTGTCTGCTTGTATCAGCGATTGTATAAGACACTAAGTACGTCTTATTATCTGCATAAATAAGTGATGTGGTGTGTCTATAAATAACTCAGTTGGTGTATATAACTGTATACATGAGTGATTGAGTATGTAATTCATTCTTTGCATGACTGACTAGGTGTGTGACTAACTCTATAGATGAGAGGTAGAGTATGATTGTATGTATAGGTGTATCAGTACATATTATAGTACTGTATTGATAAGTAACTGTATAGTGTGTATAGACCTAGGAAATAGTCAGTGGTATGTGTAGGAGAGTAGGGTCTGCTATCCTATGGTCACCCCAAATTTTCTATAGATGAGTGGTAGAGTATGATTGTATGTATAGGTGTATCAGTACATATTATAGGACTGTATGGATGAGTAACTGTATATATAAGACACTGGATGTGTGTATAGACCTAGGAAATAGTCAGTGGTATGCAGTATCTGGCATTTTTGTGTGTATGGTTTCAAAAATACTAGTTTGCATTTTAGAGTGCGTGTATCATAGTTTATATTAGGGCATCAGTGTGTGCATCAGATTATCATGTGGATGATGTCATCAGTGATGTCATTTGAGATGTCATCAGTGATGTCATCAGTGATGTCACTGACCATGTCATGAGTGATGTAATATGTGACGTCATCAGCAGTGCATTGTGGGTGCGTGAGATATAGTTAGCTCAACTAACTATAACTGGCAAAGTTCTCTGGTTTTATATGAGTCAAATGTCCAACTAACTATAACGTCCTTGAAACCCATGGTTTTTTCAGGGTATATATATATATATTCACTGAAAAAACCAAAAGGTTATAGACCATATATAGTTAGGAATTCGCATTTACAAAACCTTATTTTACTCACACAAAACCATTGAAATTCCATATATAGTTAGTTGCACTAACTATATATCGCGCACCCGCAATCCACTGCTGATGATGTCACATATTACATCATTCATGACATGGTCAGTGACATCACTGATGACATCACTGATGACATCTCAAATGACATCACTGATGACATCTCAAATGACATCACTGATGACATCACTGATGACATCTCATTTGACATTACTGATCACATCACTGATGATATCATTCATGTGATAATACGATGAACCTCTTCAGACTCTAATATAACCTTAGATACAATCAGTGTAAACAGACACTCACAGACTGTCACTCATCCATGGAGTTACTCACACACCTAGTCAGTCATGCAAAGAATCAATCACACCTCCATTTGCTCAACTATACAGTTATACAAACTTTACTTATTCAAACATATACTAACACATATTTACTCTCTTATACAATCCCTGATACAAGTTCACAATGATCCATACAGCCACTCACACATTCACTGGCTCTTATGCACAGTTATTTATATATGTCAACTCTCACATGTACTGTGTTTTACATATGTACTTACTTTGACATGTAGCACTGAGATATCCATTCACTCACCAATACACTCATGCACACAGTCAACCGCCCATACAGCTGTTTCCACATGCACTTTTGAAACCATACATCTAGTGAATCAACTGCTCACACATCTATGCACAGAGTCATACACCTCCCAGCCACCCACACACACACTCAGTCTCCCATACAAATACTTGGGCAACCAATCAATAACCCATATAGTTACTCATATAGCTACTTATCAACACATGCAACAGTTTACAGAACAACAGACATAATGATGCACAAATTAAGACAGTTTAGTCACTAACCCATGCACTCAGTGAGACACATTTAATCACTCACTCATACAGTCAGTCATGCACCTACTAAATCCTTCATCCAGACACTTATACATCCACTCATTCTTCAATATGTAATACATATTTTAACTTTACAGAAACATACAGTCACTGGATGTTGTCATCATTGATGTCATCAGTGATGTCATTTGAGATGTCATCAGTGATGTCATCAGTGATGTCACTGACCATGTCATGAATGATGTAATATGTGACATCATCAGCAGTGGATTGCGGGTGCGCGATATATAGTTAGTGCAACTAACTATATATGGAATTTCAATGGTTTTGTGTGAGTAAAATAAGGTTTTGTAAATGCGAATTCCTAACTATATATGGTCTATAACCTATGGTTTTTTCAGTGAATTTTCAAGGTTTTGAAAATGCTAATTCCTAACTATATATGGTCTATAACCTATGGTTTTTTCAGTGAATTTTCAAGGTTTTGTAAATGCTAATTCCTAACTATATATGGTCTATAGCCTATGGTTTTTTCAGTGAATATATATATATACATACATTTATAAACATATATCATCTGTATATCTATATAAATACAAACATAAATGCATGCATACATATACTTATATGCATACAGATGCATGTTATTTACATGAAAGTTGAAAAAACACTAATAAAAGCAAAGCTAAAAAGCCACCTCATTACAAACAGAATGGCTTTAACTTAAACGAGGGCGAGATCTATTGCATTTTCAATGCTTGTTTACTTTGGTTCCATCAAGAAGGCATTCAGATGTGTCACACATTTGCCATAAATTCTGAATGTTAGCACTCTAGTTGCACATTAGATCACTGTAGTAAAGCTACTGCTCACCAGGGACGTCTGCTGCTGGTATTCAAAGTGCATGTTTCAGTCTGCATGTCAGAATTTTTTTAATGAAATAGAAGAGGATTTGAGAAGTCACTCAAAATGATCCCTAATTTTTCTTTCTGAAGCACTAATCATACTTTGTATGGCAAAATTAACCCCCTCATGTTGTTCCTTTTTAAATTGAGTGTTTTAAGAGTTACCACTTTATTCCCATCACGATGGCTCCAGGTGTGCTATACCTTTGTAATAAGTAAGACTGTTAGCGCTCTAGTTGTTCTTTAGAACACTCTGGGACATTCTGTCATTGGGCTATACTTGGGCTACATCTGGGTGATATTTGGGCTACATTTGGGCTCTTTTGTCTCTGGTGGCCATTTTGGGAGACTGCATGTCAGAATGTTTTAATGAAATAGAAAAGGATTTGAGAAGTCACTCAAAATGTGCCCTAATTTTTCATTCTGCAGCACTAATCATACTTTCTATGGCAAAATATACCCCCTCATGTTGTTTCTTTTTAAATTAAATGTTTTAAGAGTTACCACTTTATTCCAATTAAGATGGCTTCAGGTGTGCCATACCTTTGTAATAAGTAGGACTGTTAGCGCTCTAGTTGTTCTTTAGAACACTCTAGGAGGCTGCAGTAGAACACAAAGGAATCAACTGACAGTCTCTTTCCTTGTTGGATGTACATGTTTTACTGAGAATGTCAGACTTCATTTTCACATGCCTGAGAAAGATAATGTGAATTTACAGAAAATATGCTTTCAGTTTAGCTTATAGATCCCCTTCCGAACCAATGTGGGAAAATCATGAGATATTAGTTTTCTTTCAAACAATATTCATGATATCACAGCAGAAGGTTTTTTCACATGGTAAAATCACCTTAGAACCCACCACAATTCCTAAAACGAGTATGGTACCATCAACAAATGATTTATAGTCCTAAAACCCTCTATTAACTACAATGCTTTTTAATGAGGTGCTATCATGTATATTGGTCCCAAGATGGCTGCCAACACTTCTTGGATGAAGTGCTGACAGCCAATCAGATCAGATGTGTGGTTAGGCTCCGCCCAGATATATATCTTTTTTTGAACCTAAATTACTCAAAATCCACTGGAGCACATATATTGAGACCTAGCAAAGGCACATCGGGCTAACAGTCCCTACAATTTTGCCAAGTTTCGTGCAAATCCATTCAGCCGTTCGAGCTAAAAGTGAGGCCAACCGCCCTATGGAAATTAACATGGGAAAAATGTGTTTTGGGACCCCCCTTTTTTCTCGGCCCCCCCTTGACAAAACCGCCCCAAATTGTCAGGGGCTGCTCAGAAACAAAATGTGCCATTTTCCTGAAAATTTCAGCCGATTCCGTCCACAAACGCCAAAGTTATTAGACATAGAATTTTCAAAAATCCCATAGAGAAAAAATCCTAACTATATATACCTACTGGCGACCACCAGTAGGTAATATATATATATATATATATATATATATATATATATATATATATATATATATATATATATATATATATATATATATATATATATATATATATCAAAGAAAGAAGGGTGTCCCCATGGAGGCATCACACGCGGAATGGTTGCCGCACACCACCTCCGGCAGCAGCATTCACAGCAAGCACTCGTGACTTCCAAGTTGCAATGTGCCATACGCGTTTCAAGCGGTAAGCCCTTTGTCAATGGCATGCAAACAGCAAAGTGAGGCGTTCTGGTAAGTTTAAGAACATTTTATTTGTTAATGTAGTCCCCGCCCATGTGGGCGTGCGCAGCATGGCATTGTGGTAAATAGAGTCCATCTGCCTTAGGCTCACGTTCCATGTACACCCAAGTGGATCAGGCGCCTCAAAATGTGTAGGATTGTTCACCCGGTTGGGCGGAGGCCAACGAGTAAGCACTGTGATGCTCCCAGTATAATCCGAAAGTCAGGCCCATTCCGCTCCCATAACGTGCCCGTAATAACGAGCACCAGGACCCGCCGTGTTGCAGCGGTGGGACATCTCCGCGGCCGGACCAGCCGCAATAGTAGCAAAGAAAGAAGGGTGTCCCCATGGAGGCATCACACGCGGAATGGTTGCCGCACACCACCTCCGGCAGCAGCATTCACAGCAAGCACTCGTGACTTCTAAGTTGCAATGTGCCATACGCGTTTCAAGCTGTAAGCCCTTTGTCAATGGCATGCAAACAGCAAAGTGAGGCGTTCTGGTAAGTTTAAGAACATTTTATTTGTTAATGTAGTCCCCGCCCATGTGGGCGTGCGCAGCATGGCATTGTGGTAAATAGAGTCCATCTGCCTTAGGCTCATGTTCCATGTACACCCAAGTGGATCAGGCGCCTCAAAATGTGTAGGATTGTTCACCCGGTTGGTCGGAGGCCAACGAGTAAGCACTGTGATGCTCCCAGTATAATCCGACTTGGAAGTCACGAGTGCTTGCTGTGAATGCTGCTGCCGGAGGTGGTGTGCGGCAACCATTCCGCGTGTGATGCCTCCATGGGGACACCCTTCTTTCTTTGCTACTATTGCGGCTGGTCCGGCCGCGGAGATGTCCCACCGCTGCAACACGGCGGGTCCTGGTGCTCGTTATTACGGGCACGTTATGGGAGCGGAATGGGCCTGACTTTCGGATTATACTGGGAGCATCACAGTGCTTACTCGTTGACCTCAGCCCAACCGGGTGAACAATCCTACACATTTTGAGGCGCCTGATCCACTTGGGTGTACATGGAACGTGAGCCTAAGGCAGATGGACTCTATTTACCACAATGCCATGCTGCGCACGCCCACATGGGCGGGGACTACATTAACAAATAAAATGTTCTTAAACTTACCAGAACGCCTCACTTTGCTGTTTGCATGCCATTGACAAAGGGCTTACCGCTTGAAACGCGTATGGCACATTGCAACTTGGAAGTCACGAGTGCTTGCTGTGAATGCTGCTGCCGAAGGTGGTGTGCGGCAACCATTCTGCGTGTGATGCCTCCATGGGGACACCCTTCTTTCTTTGATATATATATATATATATATATATTCACAGAAAAAACCATAGGTTATAGTCCATATATAGTTAGGAATTTGCATTTACAAAACCTTGAAAATTCAATGAAAAAACCATAGGTTATAGTCCATATATAGTTAGGAATTTGCATTTACAAAACCTTATTTTACTCGCATAAAACCATTGAAATTCCATATATAGTTAGATGCGCTAACTATATATCGCGCACCCGCAATCCACTGCTGATGATGTCACATATTACATCATTCATGACATGGTTAGTGACATCACTGATGACATCACTGATGACATCTCAAATGACATCACTGATGACATCACTGATGACAACATCCAGTGACTGTATGTTTCTGTAAAGTTAAAATATGTCTTACATATTGAAGAATGAGTGGATGTATAAGTGTCTGCATGAAGGATTTAGTAGGTGCATGACTGACTGTATGAGTGAGTGATTAAATGTGTCTCACTGAGTGCATGGGTTAGTGACTAAACTGTTTTAATTTGGGCATCATTATATCTGTTGTTCTACAAACTGCTGCATATGTTGATCAGTAGCTATATGAGTAACTGTATAGGTTATTCATTGGTTGTCCAAGTATTTGTATGGGAAACTGAGTGTGTGTGTATGGGTGGCTGGGAGGTGTATGATTCTGTACATAGATCTGTGAGTAGTTGATTCACTATATGTATAGATTCAAAAGTGCATGTGGAAACAGCTGTATGGGCGGTTGACTGTGCATGAGTGTATTAGTGAGTGAATGGATATCTCAGTGCTACATGTCAAAGTAAGTACATATGTAAAACACAGTCCATGTGAGAGTTGACATATATAAATAACTGTGCATAAGAGCCAGTGAATGTGTGAGTGGCTGTATGGATCATTGTGAACATGTATCAGAGATTGTATAAGAGAGTAAAGTAAATATGTGTTAGTATATGTTTGAATAAGTAAGGTGTGTATAACTGTATTGTTGAGAAAATGGAGGTGTGATTGATTTTTGGCATAACTGACTAGGTGTGTGAGTAACTCCATGGATGATTGACAGTCTGTGACTGTGTTTACACTGATTGTATCTAAGGTTATATTAGAGTCTGAAGTGGTTCATGGTATTATCACATGAATGATATCATCAGTGATGTGATCAGTCATGTCAAATGACATGTTATCAGTGATTTTATCAGTGATGTCATTTGAGATGTCATCAGTGATGTCATCAGTGATGTCACTAACCATGTCATGAATGATGTAATATGTGACATCATCAGCAGTGGATTGCGGGTGCGCGATATATAGTTAGCGCATCTAACTATATATGGAATTTCAATGGTTTTATGCGAGTAAAATAAGGTTTTGTAAATGCAAATTCCTAACTATATATGGACTATAACCTATGGTTTTTTCATTGAATTTTCAAGGTTTTGTAAATGCAAACTCCTAACTATATATGGACTATAACCTATGGTTTTTTCTGTGAATTTCATTGGTTTTTTAAAAGCTAACATCTGTAGCTGTAAAATGTATTCTTCTTTAAAACCCAAAATATATTTTAGATGTTTATTGATAATTTTCATTGAAATATTTTTTTTCTTCGCTTCCGGTAAGCGAACCGGGAAGCTTTCCGTTAGCTCATCTTAATGCCGCGATCTATTACGCGAACCGGTAAACGTTACGTTAGCGGAACTGTGACGCGTCGCGGAAGCGCGACGTATCATTGTCGTGTAATGCGTCTTATGACGCGCCGCTTTAGCGCTCCCGAAAGTGCTCGGGACCGCGAACCGGAAACGATGCGGGACGCGGCGCCCACCGCGTAACGTGAGCGGAACAAGTCATGTGACTTGTTTATCAAAGTTTTCATTGGTTCATTTCACTTTTGGTTTCCAAATGATGAATGACTAGGTCATGTGACCTAAAAATAACACTTTTCATTGGTTCAGAACTTTTGCTTTTCCCAAATCATGTAAACCCCTTCTTCTTTCCTCACTCTGACTTTCATCTTCGTGAGAGAAAGACCATTTTCCATTTTCATTGAAATGGCTTCTATCTTTGCTTCAGCTGGTGGACCCCCACCACCACCTCAACCTCCTCATGACAAGAGAGGACCACCATCTCAATTCATCTCCAACAGAGAGGAGGAAGAGGACGACTTAGAAGAAGAGGACACTGATGAACCTGAATTTATTCAGGAGTTGCCCTGTGTTTCCCGAAGGAAAACAAGTTTTATTTGGCAGTTTTTCTCAATTCCTCGAGGGGAGAAAAAGGTTAATGCCAAATATGCCACCTGCCTAATTTGCAAAAAAAGATTATCTCGAGGCACAGAGAAAAAGTATAGTATGGGCAACTATACTATGCATCGCCATATGGTCAGGTGGCATCCATTAAATTACAGCCGGGCAGAGTTAAGGGACCTGCAAGATAATCCCCCGACAACTCCTGTGGCCAAATCAACTTCCAACATATCTTTGACTGTAAGAGAGGCACAGGAAACTGTGCCAAACATACAGCCAAACTTCAAGCACATGAAGTTTACGTGCATACATTGTGGTGCTATGCTCTCATGTGGCAACATGAGCGTAAACTTAATCAACTTGGTGTTTGATAACCATAACTGCCCTAACGCACCCAAGCAGTAATTTTTTCTTTGCTCCTGTTGAGCCCTTTTCAATGCCTGTTTTTTTGTTGTTTCCCCTCCATGAAAAACACAAAAAAACATAAAACTGTTCTAAAAATACAAAAAAAACAAAAAATGTTCTGAAAAAAAATTTAAAAAAAAATAAAACAACAAAAACATTAAAAAAAAGTTCTTTTCAGAACTACCTCCCCTTTCAAATAAAATTGCTAGAATGTTTAGCACTCTGGCAAGCTCTATTTCTTTGGTTCGCTTCAAGTTCGCTGCCCGGTTCGCGAACTTGAAGCGAACCAAAAAAATATTTTTAAAAAAAAAAGAAGAGTTAGTATAAGGGAAGTAAACAGAGAGTAATGTAAAAAGAAAGACAGCTATAGAGAGTAAATCAGAGATAGCGTTTAATAGATCTATTTATTAATTCAGGATGACGATAAGGTGTGATGTCTCGTGAGGTTTGTTTAAGGTGAGACCTACTCAGGGTTACAGATCAATTTTACACTTGTTGAAGAATACAGAGCAGATAAAGAATGTGAAGGCCTACCAATGAACTAAATTATATCCTCTTATTACATCATTCATGACATGGTCAGTGACATCATCAGCAGTGCATTGCGGGTAAAAAGAGTAGAAAACATTTACCTTATAATTCTTGTTACCTTTTTTAAATATTTTTTTATACTTTCAATCTGTAAAAGAGAGAACAAACATTTCCAAAAATATTACAACATGTATTTAAAAATTACAAAAGAAAAGGGAAAAGGTTCAAGAAGAAACACTTTTTCAACAATTTTGACATTTACAGGAGCCTCTGCTTCGCTACGTCCCCTACACAATCCTAAAGATATATATTTTAAATAAACAGTATCTTCATGCTGATGAACTGAGACCTATTTTGGAACATGGTACTTCTTTTGCACTGCTGATGTCTCACAATAGTGATGCAATAGCAGCGCAAAAAAGATGTAAAGCCATCATAAAATTGTGTCTAATATTTTAAATGATAGTTTCAGGATACAAATAAGATGTGTGCTTTGAAGAGCTTTCTTTGAGGTGAGGCCTATTCCTTTTTTTAAAAAAAACAGTACCCAGAAATACAGCACTGTAAGCATTAAAATTGACACTTACAGAAGACTCAGTTTCTCCATATCTACCTCACATTTCTAAATGTATATCATAAGTACAAACAGAAGAACATTAATTATACATGTTATATGGTTTATTTTTGCTGTTCTCAGAATGTATCAAATTTCACTTAAATCAGTGACTTGAAGGTATTCATCATGTAACAGCAGGGAAAAAAAACACAATCAAAATGACTGTGTTTAAAAAACCCATACAACCTAAGAAATCTGATTTCAAAACTCCTTAAAATTAACTTACTTTCAATGACGTCGAAGGATCTCCTATGAACAGCATTCACTCTGTTGTGCTATAAATATTTTCAGCCCGCCACTTTCTGAAAGAAAACCTCCATTGATACGAAAAATATGTTACATAGAAGAAAAGACTTCTCTCATTCTATCACATGTTTCCACTAGGCCAAATCATGTTGCCGCGATTCGCAACTCTTGTAATTCTTCCAATCAAATCCCGACATTTTCTATTTTCGCAACTTTCAAAAAGAATACATTTAAGATTATTTTCACAATCCTGGACTACTAATATCTTACCCTTCTTTGTCACTCATGTTCTCCTTTTCCTATGACACTGATACTGCTTACTATGAAGCAGACTTACTTGCATCAGGTTTATATAGTTGGATTTTTAAATTGACATTATAATTAAAAGTTTTGGACCAATAATCTAGACAGCATTGCAGACTCACATTCCCTCTACTTCATGAACCTTTTGCAATTCTTCACAGGAAATCCCGAGATTCTTTGATTAAAATTTTGGTTTTAAAAACACCAGGTAAGAATTTTTAAGGTCAAACGGCAATTTTTTTTTGAAAGTTACAACGGAATCATTGCAGAATGACCAGCCGTTTCGAGACTTTAAATAAGCTGTATAATGTCCTGATGTTGTTGAAGGACCATCGTGATAGATAATTGCTACACTTACAAAAGTCCTTCCTGATATTGAAAGCTGAGAAGCCACAATTTTTTTTATTAAAGTTGACAATTTTGATCCATCAGGCCTACATCGTTGAATCATTAAAATGACATACTGTCCATATCTACGTATAAATAATGTTGACATCATTTCAGATTTACATTGGCTACACTCCATGTTGTGATCCGCTGCATTTACTAGCTTATTAAAGGAGACTGATTTACTGTCTGGCAAAGTTAAATATATAAATCTTTCTGAGTCTACAGTAGTAGTACTTGATACCCTACAATTCTCGCAGTCATGCTGCCATTGATAAGAAAGCCCAAACAGGTGATCTACATCTACACCCTCATCTTGCAATACATCAAGCATATACATTAAAAACTCCTGACAATCTTGCTGACTATTTTCAGAGAAGTCTGTTTGCCCTGAACATTCATCTAACAGATAACGAACTTCAGACACACTTTCTACTTTTGTTCGATCAGTGCTACATTTCTCGAAAACAGAATTCAATAAACAGCATAAAATTTGTTCTGAATTCAACAGAATCTGTTCTTTTAAACTCTCTAGTGAAAAGAGAACATTAACCACTACATTTGCATAGCAGTTGACACCAGAACTGTTTTCAAATTGAAAACCGACAACATCTTCAACAGAATCCACTTTATTTCTGCTAGCAATTTTCGGTTCATTGACTTTTAGTCTTTTTGCAACAACCTCCCTACTATTACTGATATTTCTGCATTTGCGGCCTACCACACGTTTCTCAAACAAAGGATATTGAGGCAAATGTGGCGCATACTCTCTTCTTAACCTATTGTATTCCTTAACACAATCTAGATCCGCACAAATGTTTGTGACATCACAGTCAATCAAGTACAATCCTGATAAAGTTCTAACTCGTGACAATGCCACATATGCCATACCCTCCTTGAACACAGAACTGCCAATATTCACCAATGCACTGTCTACACTTAAACCTTGCGATTTATGAATTGTTACCGCATATACCAAGCAAACAGGAAACTGTTTACGGCGAACATATAAGTCTTTAACAAGCAAAAACCTAGCAGAACAACAACCAATTAGCTGTACTTCCTCAATGCCATCAAATTTAATTTTTAAAAATTCTATTCCATCTCTATTTTTGTACTTCTCAAAATCAACAACATTACCCATTGATCCATTTACCAGACCTCTTTCAACATGTAAATTTCTTCTCAAAATGATTCGGCAATTTAAACACACATTCAAAGTCTTTTCAAAACCCGCTGTTTTAGATATAGTCTTCTCTAATGAATCCAATTTTGATTTCAAATTTTCTGACAAAATAATTGTTGATCCCATGTGCTCTATTTTGTCAATAGCTTCAAGTTTCACAATCTCTTGCTTTTCTAAATTCAACATTTTGTTGTTGAAGATGGCACATTCTGCAAGAGTTGGCATCAAACATATTCCGGATTTCTTCTCAGTAATTTTCTGAAAAATATTCTCAGCCACAATCTCTAAATTTGAAAGTAATCGTGCATTTAAAGCTTCTTTTCCATGCTCGGTCACTTTTCCAATTCTAATATCTTGTAGAATATTCTTGTAATCTTCATCTTTTGCCTGACGCATATTTTCATGCAGTTCAGCATAATTGAAGTTTAACCATATATTGACGTTGCCAATGCTCCCTAGGCACTTCCTGGTATCTTCATGCGTGAGTATTTTGAACACAGGTTCTCCTTTTACTGGTGTCAGCTGCAGAAGATCTCCGAAAACAATGATGTGTTTGCCACCAAATAACACATCATATTCAGTTTTAAGTACTTCTTGCATTCTCAAATGCACAAAGGCAAGCATGACATTGGAAACCATGCTTACTTCGTCAATGATAAGTAGTTTCATTTTCCTCAAGACTCTTGAAACTTCACAGCAAGCATCCCCAGATAACTTGTGATATTGTAATTTGTTGTCATGCTCCACCGGCAGCATCAGTAGACGATGCAAAGTAATACCTTTAATGTTATGTGCTGCAAGTCCAGTAGGAGCGGTGACAACACAAGACAGCGATGACTCAGTCCTTTCCTGCAGATAGCATGAAATTGCTTTAATGAGGAAACTTTTTCCAGTTCCCGCTTCTCCACTCACATACAGTAGGACAGGCTTCAACGATGTACATGAGCACTCTTTCTTCTCATGACTTAATCCATGCTCAATTTGCTTGGTAACTTCATCATATATTTTCCTCTGCTCAACGTTGAGTTGTTTTTCCAAGTGTTCTAAGTTAACTGAATCCTCCTGAGCATGTGCCATGGCTCTTTCCACTTCATTCATAGCAGTGGCAGCTTCATTTTCGATAATAGGTCCTCCAAGTGGATCTTGACTCAATGAAACAGAACTCTGACTGTCCTGAGAACTGTCTCTGGCAATCTCGGCTGCAATCGTTGCTTCCTGCTCAATTTCCAAAGTTAGCATTTCTTGATATTTGGGAAAAGCAGGACATTCTATGCTATCCTTAGCAGCAGTGAAAGAGTCTTCATAACAGAGGAAATCTCCAAGCAGTTCCTCTTCTGCACGCCAAGGCTTGAAAAGTTGCAAAAGTGCTAAATAGAAAAACTCCTTTTTTTCTGAAGATTCGCCACTCAATTTTCGATGGTTTACTAATTGGCATTTTCTCTGCTTGACCAGGCATCCCTCACTTCCAATTACAGCATACACTCCTTTCTCAATATCTTCTTTGATGTTCCTCTTGAATATATAATTTTGTAGAACCTCATATAGACAAACATTCTCAAGGTGACTGCTTCGATTTGGATAATATGTATCCAACATGTTGGTCTTCAAAATGTCGGTACTGTTTGGTTCCTTTTCTGCCAAATATTCAATTTCCCGGACAGGTTTTAGAACCCGATTTCGCGTTGCAGCAAGACCAAGACTCGCCCAAACAATACTCCTGGATTTGGCATAGAGACTTGCTGAAGACAATCGATCTGAACATTCGTAAGCTCCGATTTCTCGATGCGACAACATCTTCAAACTGAAACTGTACAACTTCTTGCTGAGGCTCTTTTCATGGGAAATATCCTCCCACATATCCTTCAATTCTGTCTTTTCTTTTTTGGTGATGTAAGATGTCACATACCGAGCCACAGCCATACAGTTGTCAGCCACAAACTGTATATCCATGTTAGCATTCCACATGGACAAAATCACTGGGTTGTAGTCGTTGATGTACTTGGACTCTTCATTCCTTTTCAAATTGTATGTATTTTTGGGTGATTTCCTCGTCACATTATGTCGCAGTGAAGACATCAAACTGTTCACTTTTCCTTTAGAAATCACCGGTCGTGGAAAGTTGAAACGACATTTGGTGTAGAACTTGTCCTTGTTTCTGAATTTACGACGACAATACTTTCCACAACGATGGCTTTGGAAACGTAGAACTTGTTCTCTCAGTCTTTTCTTCTCCGTTGCGTTTGGAACAGCACACGTAGCATACTGTTCTATGAAATTCATCACTAAGTCATCCGGCTCTGTTCCAAATTTAGGTGCATCCTTGATCCACAACAACATATGTATATGAGGAGCACCTCTTGCTTGGTACTCCTTTCTCCAGAAGAAATCCAACACCTCTCCAAGAGGTGGATTCTTCTTATTTGTGATGAAAGACATCATAGCTTCAAATCTATGATTGAAGTACCTGCATACATTCACAGGATCCAAAGAACACAGTTCTCCAGGTGTCTTGAATTCAATGTTTTCAATATTTCCATTTGCCTCTCGTAGAAATTCAAGTAAGTCTTCCCAGCCATACTCGGCACAGCTGAGAGTGAGGAACCATGTCGGAGTTCCTAAGTTCCTCAGCATACATTTTAAATCACCATGACGACGGCACCAGTACTCATTAGTACCACGCTGACACGCCATGAGATTAATTAAGTGAGAATCCAAAATACTGTCTTGGACATTGACTTTATGCATAAAGTCCCTTGCCGAGATATTTCGCATCTGTATACCACTTTTTAAGATGTGGTTCACTGCATATGACAGTCCAGACAGATCGCTTTCAAACAGGAGATGAAACAAATAGGGAATGCATTGACGAAACCTAGGATCTTCTCCATACAATCGTAAAGTCCGGTATTCAGACGCAGGAATTTGATGAGATCGCTCATCATATCTTCCTCCTCGACCTGTGGGAAATAGCTGTGGGAAACACCGAGCTTCCAAACTTTCCTCCCAAACACTAATGGGACTCCCTTTAGCTTGTTTCATTTGAAACAACTCAATAGCATTCCCCATGACTTCCTTGGAATGCAAAGGATGAACACTATAATGTTCATATATTTCTTCACTTTTAGAGGCCTCTACTTTCTCAATTTGGCCAGCACACAAATCGCTATCCTCTTCATCACTTACTTCCTCTTCTGCAACATATACATTCTTATAGTACTTATTATTTGTCTTCAAATACACTGTTGCCTTTTTGACTTTCCTAACATCCACTAAATCTTGCCATATTTTCTTATTCTTTGTCGGAACCCCATTAACCAAGATAACCAGAGGTTCCTCTTCCACTTTTTCTATTCCAATTGTGTTAATGTTTTTGTTCAAATCTAGAGGCAAATAAACAACTCTTCCCTTTAATCCTCTCTGTAAATCTGCTGGAGGCAACTTCCCTGTCTTTGGCTCCATTCTTACAATAGCCTGAAAGGGATGGATACTTTGAATCAAAATACATTCATAAGTATTTAAATCCTTCAATTCAGAAGGAATCTCAACCAATTCCAGATTATTATAAACTGCCCTAGCAGGCATCTGGTTTTGGTTTAATTTATTACAACAATAAGTACACACACGTTGATCCGATCCTAAATCAAAATAATTTTCTACCATCAAGTATGTGGCAAAATCCTTTCATTTACTATTATTTTCCCTTTCACTTTTTGCATATAAATCCACTACCTTAGTCTGATTCTTATAATAAGTGCGTCGACAACATACACAAGTGAAATTAGGCCTCTCACTTGATTTCATCTGAAAAGTGGCAATTTCCTTCTGAAAATTATCTGTACTGGAAACCTGTACATTATCTTCAACATTACCCTCTACTTCAGGGTCAATTTGAACATTCTCATCTTTACTACTAAAGTAACAAAACTCAATTTCTTCACAAATATTCTTCACATCTATTTCAGAACCATGCAAAAGAGCAGCACATAATTGTTTAAGCATAATTGCTGGACTCTTAGCATAATACAACATTCTCACTAATTTTCTCACTTTATTATGATGCACTGCTACCATCCTGAAATGATGAAAAACACTCTGGCATACTCTCCTGGAAAGACAAGCCAGTGAATGACCACGCAAACCTGTCATTTGTCTCACTCTGCAAGGATCTAAATCTTGCAACAACTTCATTTTCTGCTTCAAACTTTTCTTATTAAATGCCCGTTTAAAATCACAAAGTTAATTGATGGAAACCTGTCGCACACTGCAAATAGAACTACACTTCCAAATGTACACAGGACCCTTAGGACGTCTTCCTAAAACCTCATCACTTAGCACCTCTTCTGTCTCTGTTGTCACAAGTTTTTCTTTTTCAACTGGACAACCATCCTTCACTTCATAAGCTCGACCACTGGTGTCAACTGCAAACATCAAATCATTATCCTGAAAATAACTCTCCTCATTAAAAAATGCCTCAGAACTTGAACTATGCATCCATTCTCGGAAAAAACTTCACAAAAGTTACTACGATTTACTACTCTCTTCCATCTACTGTTTGTTTTGAAATCAGAAATTACCTTGCTTAGTTTCCTAATTCTATTGATTACCAAAATAAACAACTTTCGCTTAATTTCAAAAGCATGATCAATAATTTTCTCGACATTTTTCTTCTTCTTATAAAATGCCGCTTTCTGTTGGCTTTTTTTAATATTTCTTAATAAATTAACTATTATCCTGTTAAGGAACATTCGTTTTCGAATGTCCCTAAACTGTTGTTTCCTTCTACTATCATGCACAGAGTTATCTCTTCCTCTACCAGTAACATTTTTGATGTGTCTTTCCTTTCCATTTAAATTACTCTTCTTTTTCTGAACTGAAACATTTTGGCGAGAAATACTTTTTTTACTAAAAATATTTTTTAGGAATGATTTTGTGCTCTTACCCGGAGCTTTCTCGGTGTTTTGATAAGTATTTGGGGAAGAGGACTGCTGCAATAAAACATCATCCTGCTGTCTTTGACATTTTCTAGCCTTTCTAATTCTATTTTTCGTAGGCATTTTTCAAATTTAAAAAAGATCTGCAGTTGAATCTGTGGAAAAATATAATAAAAAATGTTATTAACCACTATTACCAAACAGTAAATGAATAACAGTCATCAAAAACTTAACACCCTACTTAATATTTAACATAGAAAATCTTTTGCACCAGCACTGCATCACAAGGACATTTTCAGTCATTTCCTCTTGAATGCAGGTATACAATTGATTTATGTGCTGTGTTTAAAAACGATTTTTTGAAATCAATTACATTTCTGGATATGTACTGCTAGAGCTTTATAGGTTGCTTTGGGTCATATTTATAAGGCATATGAGTGTCTATAATGTTATTTTTCCTTTTTAAATGGAAAGCGTTCTTCATGGTGCAAGTTTCTTATAAATACGCTCCCACCTGCGAAACGGAGCTGTGCGATGCGAAGCTGATTGCCTCCCCGGTGTCTGTCAACATTCTAAACAGACCGGAGTGGCCGCCATCTTATCTCTCGGTAGGATCGAGACAGAAGAAGAGGTGAAAAACGAAGGGGGAATTTAATGAAAGGGGGCAAGGTATACCCCTCTTGACCCCCTAGGAATGTTGTTGGGGTTTTTAAAGGGTCCCGTGGGGAAAATAAAAAAAATATATTTTTCACGGTAGAAGCGTTTTCCGAACACCGAACTGGGCCGCAAACTGCTGGCGAAACGGGAATAGGTATAAGGGGGTGCGGGAGACCATTTTGTGCTTCGTTTTAATTAAATTAATAAGTATAAGGGGGTGCGGGAGACGTATCTTAATCCCTTATATTTTCTGAGGGTGGCTGAGAAGGCTCATATATGTTGATACATGTGTTCCAGCGGCTGTGCGTGAGCTTTTTTTTCTTTCTTTGCTGCGTGACGTCTGTTAACGTTCGATTCGTAGGAAATCAGGAAGTGTTGACCACCAATTTGTCAGTGCGATAAAATATTTCGTTATAAATGAATCCTTATTGATAAACATTGTCTGCGCCATCTTGCCTTTTTTACAATGCCACAATTTTGTCGTGCACGGCAGCCATTTTAGATGCCAGGCCGGTCCCAGGCTATCACCTAGCCCTGCGGATGTAGTTTATGGCCCCAGCTGTAGAGAATCCAGACATGCCAACCCTCCCGATTCAGGCGTCAGACTACTGATTTCAGTGCTACTCTCCCGCCTCCCGATTCCTGCAAACAAAAACGCGGGGGCATATTACCAACCACTAGCGATAACTTGTTTAGAGACAAAAATTATCGCCGCACATCGGCGATTTTTATCGCAGATAAACCTTGCTATTAGCAAGATTTATCGCAAATGCGATAAAAAACGGCCGCAATGCATGAATATCGCTGAAAAGTCAGCAATATTCATGCATTATCCAGCAAATGCTCTTAGCCATGTTATCCACCTCTCATTGGATAACATGGCTAAGAACTGCTCGCAAATGCGATAAGAAGCGGCCGCAATGCATCAATATTGCTGAAAAGTCAGCGATATTCATGCATTATCCAGCATATGCTCTTAGCCATGTTATCCACCTCCCATTGGATAACATGGCTAAGAACTGCTCATGGCCCCATGAGGAACGCTTTCCATTTAAAAAGGAAAAAATAACATTATAGAAAAGAATCGTTTTTAAACACAACATATAAATCAATTGTATACTTGCATTCAAGAGGAAATGACTGAAAATGTCCTTGAGACACATGAAAGCGTTTTCTGGAATGCCCTAACACCATTTTTTGAACATTATTAACATGGCTATGTAACTCCCATAATCAAAATCTAAATTTGCCAAGCGCAGGTGGGAACGTATTTACAAGACACTTGCCCCATGAGGAATGCTTTCCATTTAAAAAGGAAAAAAATAACATCAATTACACTCAAATGCCTTATAAATATGACCCAAAACAACCTATGAAGCTCTAGCAGTACATATCCAGAAATGTAATTGATTTCAAAAATGGTTTTTAAAAACAACATATCTGTTTCAGCTTACATAAGAGACCATGGAATGGGCTTCATATACAACAATAACTTGTGTTACTGAATGCCAGAATGCTACACCGAATATGCAATTACAATTTCTCAAAGTAACAAAATCTATTTCTATATCACTACAGACAAAGCCACAGTTTAAAAACACAGCTTTCTTCATCATTTTCTCCTTAGCAAGGTTTATCGCAGATGCGAAAAAAAAACGGCCGCAATGCATGAATATCGCTGAAAAGTGAACGATATTCATGCATTATCCAGCAAATGCTCTTAGCCATGTTATCCACCTCCCATTGGATAACATGGCTAAGAACTGCTCGCAAATGCGAAAAAAAACGGCCGCAATGCATGAATATCGCTGAAAAGTCAGCGATATTCATGCATTTTCCAGCAAATGCTCTTAGCCATGTTATCCACTTCCCATTAAATAACATGGCTAAGAACTGCTCAGGGCCCCATGAGGAACGCTTTCCATTTAAAAAGGAAAAAATAACATCAAAGACACTCAAATGCCTTATAAATATGACCCAAAACAACCTATGAAGCTCTAGCAGTACATATGCAGAAATGTAATTGATTTCAAAAATTATTTTTATAAACAACATATCTGTTTCAGCTTACATAAGAGACCATGGAATGGGCTTCATATACAACAATAACTTGTATAACTGCATTCCAGAATGCTACACCGAATATGCAATTACAATTTCTCAAAGTAACAAAATCTATTTCTATATCACTACAGACAAAGCCACAGTTTAAAAACACAGCTTTCTTCATCATTTTCTCCTTAATTCATACTATTCTCTATCTAAAATAAATAAATCTTTTCTCACCTTAGCAAATACTTTTTGAGTTTTGAAAACAGTCTCAGAAATACACCAAATTGTCTTCAGCAGAAGAAAAAGGATGCACTCCAGAGTCTGCAGCTATTGAAAGCACAGAAATACAGATATTCATTTCACATATCTCTCATATTAGCCAATCATAACTCTTCCCTCACTTTTTTCAAATCAAAACCCTTCCCCCCTCTGCCCTCTCTGCCTTTTTTCCATAGCAACGACCTCCTGGAAGACCTCTCATGTTTGCAAATTCACACAACAATGTTTCAATTGAACTCTGAACTCTCAGTGCACCTGCGTATCCAGTGCAATCTTTCATTAAAAGTTTCTTCCTTGACCATTCCAATTACATCTTTCAAAGAACACATCCATGCACCCTAACTTTCTGTTTTCAGAAATGGAAATACACCAATCACTGCTAATGAATCATTAGCATTGGAAATCCACAGTTTTTTTTCTTTACAAACTCCTACTGTTTCTACTGCCCTTTCATTAACACACTTCATCTGACTGCAGCACAACCTTCTCCCACCATGTTTAACGTCTGGATTGTTGGACATAGTTACATCCACTGGGCTCAAAGGTATGCTGAGAGCAGAAATTTACACAACCTCAATTTACAAGATGTGGAAATTAAGTGGTTGGGCCAAAGAGGATTAAAATGTCAGCAATTGATACCATTGGTGAAAACCTTTATGCATTTGCCAAAACCTGACCTGTTAATAGTGCACTGTGGAGGTAATGATTTGGGCACTTTGACAGGGGTAGGTCTGGAAATGCTTTTAAAGGACACCTTTGAGCAATTAATGGCACTTTTTCCTCAAACTGCCTTGGTATATTCCAATATATGCCAAAGACAGAAATGGAGGTGGTCCAACCAATTTTGTCCACAAATTGAGAAGTCGAGGAAGCATGTAAACAAATCTGTTTCAGCTTTCATGAGAGACCATGGAATGGGCTCCCTGTACAATAATAACTTGCGTTACTACATGCAAGATATCTACAGAGGAGATGGAGTTCACTTCTCAGATGAGGGCAACAGAATTTTCATTCTGAATTTAAGAATGTGCATTGGTACCTACTTATAAGTACCTAAATATACCATAAACCCAAAAGCTCTTCTCAGAGCTACCCTTCATCTAATCACTCACAATTATTATTTTTTTCTAACTTTTTTCACTAATTTCCCACAAAATACGCTCCCCGGTTCGCTAACCGAAAGCTAACCTCGTGGAATTTTTTTTAAAAAAGGTTTTTTTCCGCACATATAAGCCTCCTCAGCCACCCTCAGAAAACCTAGGTGGTCAAGATAAGTCTACCGTGCCCCCTTCTACCCATTCTGAACATTATTTGCCCTCCATCTTGTATCTTAATGCGACCGAAACACAAAATGGTGGACTCCCGTGACGCTTAAGGTTCGCTAACCGGGCCGCTTTCCGGAATGCGGTCCTAAAAAAAGGTGGGAAAGTAATTAACAGAAAATCGACTAGAGACACTCTCACCAAATATAGATTAGCTCATACTACATAACAATCCCTTTCATTCTCACAAATGTATTTGAAATTTCATTTAGCCATTTAGTCTGTAGACCTATCTAAATACCCTGAGGTAAATTACTTCACAAAACACATCTAAAATATTGGAATTGACAACCAATGAAAACTTTACTTTCATTTACAATTTTTATTACCTGACATTTGATTGGTTATATACCTGAATATATATAAAGGAAGAGAAGGAAACACAGCCATTTTCACTGCTACTTCCTGAACTACATTTCAAGAGCCTTTTCACCTCCCTGTAAAGTCAATTGATAATATGTAAGTGGCACTTTAAATTAATTTGTAAAAACGTTTATTGATAATTATTTACTGTCCCCCTGCTATAGTTATAGATACAGATAAACTCCTCTGTTACATTTACTTCACAAAACACATCTAAAATATTGGAATTGACAACCAATGAAAACTTTACTTTCATTTACAATTTTTATTACCTGACATTTGATTGGTTATATACCTGAATATATATAAAGGAAGAGAAGGAAACACAGCCATTTTCACTGCTACTTCCTGAACTACATTTCAAGAGCCTTTTCACCTCCCTGTAAAGTCAATTGATAATATGTAAGTGCCACTTTAAATTAATTTGTAAAAACGTTTATTGATAATTATTTACTGTCCCCCTGCTATAGTTATAGATACAGATAAACTCCTCTGTTACATTTATTGATTGGCTTACACTTCTCTGCTATAATTATGAATTTACTTACTTTAACTTCACTGTTAAAAAACAGAACTACATGTCTGAACTTAAACCCAACAGTGCCCTAACTCTTCTAATATAATTATTTTTTTATGCAATTTACAGCAAAAAATGGAAGGGGAGCACGAAAAAACTAATGTTTCCTTCGACATTACATCAGAAGACATTTCAACTGAAGAAAATGTAGATGAAGATTTTATGGATGAATCTTTTGATGAACAATTTATTGAAAGCTTAGAAGACACAGAAACATCCATGTTTGACGAGATACCAGATGATATAATGCTGGAAGTTTTAATGAACTATGAAAATAATAAATACATTTTTTTTAAATCAAAATAAATAAATAAATAAAAAAACGAACAAAAACAACAAATAATTAACATACAGTATTAGAAAAGTCTATCATTCTTTTATCCTTAAAGTTCGCTGCCCAGAACGCTTTCCGGTTCGCAAACTTGGCGCTTACCACGCAAAAAAAAAAATATATTTTTTTTTTGGACCCTCCTAGGCCCTTTTAAAACCTCCACATAAAACCTAGGGGGTCAACGAGGATCTACTATGCCCCCTTATGGTAATTTCCCCCTTTGTTTTGGCCTCCTCTTGTCTCTCGATCCTACCGAGAGACAAGATGGCGGCCGCTCCGGACTGTTTAGAATGTTGACAGACACCGGAGGGCCAATCAGCTTCGCATCGCAAAGTTCCGATACGCGAAAAGTTCGCTAACCGGATCGCTGCCCGGAGCGCTGTTACAGATATATATCTTGATTTAAACGGTAATTTCTCAAAATCCACTGAAGCACATATATTGAGACCTAGCAAAGGCACATCGGGCTAACAGTCCCTACAATTTTGCCAAGTTTCGTGAAAATCCATTCAGCCGTTCGGGCTAAAAGTGAGTCCAACCGCCCTATGGAAATTAACATGGGAAAAACGCGTTTTGGGACCCCCCTTTTTTCTCGGCCCCCCCTCCACAAAACCCCCCCAAATTTTCAAGGGCTGCTCAGAAACAAAATGTGCCATTTTCCTGAAAATTTCAGCCAATTCCGTCCACAAACGCCAAAGTTATTAGGCATAGAATTTTCAGAAATCCCATAGGGAAAAAATCCTAACTATATATACCTACTGGCGACCGCCAGTAGGTAATATATATATATATATATATATATATATATATATATATATATATATATATATATATATATCCAGCAACAGTAGTCCTCCACAACGCCACCACCAGAAAAGCAGGGACATGAAAGACTACGCAAATCCAAACGCGTTATCGGCAAAGATTTATTTAAAAGAGAGTCACCAAATCTGACGCATTTCGGGCGTCCGCCCTTGCTCACAGATCGTCAGGTAATTGGCCAAACACCATTTAAATACACCATTTACATCCTGCTAAAAGATATAAATAGGAATAAGTTGTAATAAAAGCATAAATGCTATGGCCGACAGATATACTGGTCATGTAAATATAGATTTCAAATGTGCAAATCACGCTTTATACACAATAGTGCAAAGTATACAAGTTAAGTGCAAATTTAGACTGTGCAAACAATGCAAAATAATCTGTGCACAATTGCATAGATATAAAATCAACTATATACTAAAATGTTGATAATAATCCACTGTACAAAATTGATATCTTAAAATCAAGCAATGATAAAAGCATTGAAAAATTCATGACAGTATCTTTTGGTATTTCTACATAAATGCATTAGCGGCCACAAACATATTCACAGCAGTAATGGAATATATAGATTGCTAAGCATCAAAGGACTCAAATAGTCTGGTAAATGAAATCTTAAAGACCTACACAAAGAATGATATTTGAACTGGGAAAACAACACCAAGTATAATATCAGAGTGTCTATGTCCTGTGAGGAAGTGTGAAGGATAAAGTAAAACCAATTTCCAAAAAATGAAAAAAAGGAAAAGCCATGTGTATAAAATAAAAAATTGTGATGTGGTGGCGAAATTCATAAAATTGCAATGGCTAGGGAGGCAGTAAAAAACGGAGCATTTCAACAGAAATCAGAACTGGCAAAAGGAAGAAAAATAAAGGTCATAGAAATACATGTAAGTCTTCTGTAGTATCCAACCCATTGGGGAACCTACTGTCTAATTCCAAGATCAACTGTGATTCTAACCTCCTAAGCATTTTGTCTCTGTCACCACCTCTGCGTGGTTTTGGTACCGAGGCGATGACATAGTATTCCAGGCACTGCAAGTTGTTATTGTGAATGGCTTTGAAATGCCTGGCCACAGGGTATGTGCCATCGTTGTTAACGATGGCCCGTAAATGCTGGAGGATCCTGGCATGCACCTGTAGCTTAGTGCTCCCCACATATCTGAGGCCACAGGTGCATGTCAGGACGTAGACAGCAAAATCAGTCTTACAGTTAAATGAACCCTTAATGTTAGTCATGACTGGACTGAATGGTGTTGAATACTGGGTGGTGTTTTTCCCAAATTTACAAGCCCTACAAGTAGAACAACGTTTGAATCCCGGCCGGGATTTCAACAATTCTTCCTTTTTCTCGAGCTCAGGGAATTAATGACTGATTTGAGATCTAAGGGAGGGTCCCCTCCGATAGGTGATGGTGGGGCTATCAGGAAGCCTGGGTGCCAGGACTAAATCAGTTTTTATAACAGGCCATCTTTGTGTCATGATGGATTTAATTTGCCTGGCCTGTTTACTGTAGCTGGTGAGCAGCCTAGGGGCTGTGTCCTCCATACTTGTTTCAGCTCCTGAAGAACTATTGTGAGCAGAAGACAACAATGACTCACGAGTTCTAGCATTTGTTTTTTGGATTGCTGTTTTTAAGATTTTTTTATATATATCTTGGTGCAATTTATGCAAATAACAGACATGCTGTCAAAGGAAGAGGACCAAGATGTGATTGCAAAATTCATAAAAGAAATGACTGAGCGCCTGAAGAAATTAGAAACAATAATACAAGAATGAAAAGCGCAGAAATTCATCAGGTATAAGAATGATTATGACCGAGGTCAGATCTATACTTTCCCCAAAAAGTTTGAATCATTAAGGAAAAGAAGATTAAATCCCAAACCCCAATTAAGAGCGGAGGCACAGTCTGAGTTGAGTAGTGTACAAAGCTCAGAAATAGATACTGACCTGGAGGAAGGGCAAAGTCGCCCAGTGGTGAACAGTATCCCGTCGGTCATTGCTGAGTTAGTTTTTTTAGAGGAGGAGAGACGGTTCAACCTCCGACCAAGAACCCAAGTAAACTATGACAACAAACCAAGAGGCAGAGGCAGAGGCAGCAACGGCGCAAAAGGTCCAAGCATCGCCAACACGCCTTTTACGAAAGGGAACAAGTAACAGTGCCTGGAGATATTGAAGATAAAGAAACAATTATCAATCTACCAAAAATGGAACTTTCGGAGAAGGAGGAGAAGATTCTGCGACTAGGTCTTTCTTATTGTTCACTGGTGGACTTAAACTATGTATCTACGAGAGTGGACACTTTCAAATTTGTAAGAACATTGAAACTTAAAAAGTTTTTTTGCACAAAATCAAAACAAAATTGAAACAGAGTGTAGAAGCACGCCGAATACCGCCATGCATACAAGCACGCTGGCAGTAGCAGATATGGATCTAATGCTAAATTTGAGAACAATAGACCAGCAAGCGGCACATGATATGAACTCTGAAGGGGAATCAGAACCGGCTACACAGGAAGAGCTAACTATGGTGTCAAATAGCCAGGCATGAGAAGTAGCAAGAGAACAGGAAGTTGAGATTGGGACCAGTGTCCCAACAGCATTCAGGCCAATTTCTAGATTTTCCTGTATAACCGCAAGAGACTCAGTGGACATTTTTAATGAACTGGTCGTAAATGATTAGAAAAATCTTGAAAAATGCACTAGTGTCAAACATAAAAAACTGACCCAGCATGAAAAAGAGTACTCTGTATTAATCACTAAACTTAAAACCAAAGATAATTTTATTGTGAGAAATGCCGATAAGGGTGGGAATGTTGTCCTATGGGATAGATCAAAATATCTGAGTGAAGCATACAAGCAACTTAACAATAAGTCTAACTATGTTAAGATAACAGAGGTAACAATGCAGAACAGTTTCAGAACCTATAATGGACAACTTAACACATGGGAAAATCAGTGTTTAATTACGAGGGATGAATTGCAAGTACATTGATTTGTTCCTATGCCCAATGGTGAAGACACTCCCATCTTACATCCAAGACTCTGGAGATTTTCTTAAAAAGATATATGACATGCCATGGAAGAGGACATGCTATTAGTAACCATCGACGTGACCACGTTATATACTAGTATCAGACACGACAATGGGTTGCATGCCATCAACCATTTTGTAAGTGAGCGTCCAATTGGTCTTTGGTCACATACACAAATGGTACTTGAGATGGTTTCTGTTTGCTTAAAGAACAATTATTTTCTCTTCAATAAAGACATATACCATCAGACTTGTGGAACCGCGATGGGCACCTGCTTCGCCCCCAGCTATGCTAATTTGCAGATGGGCTGGTGGGAGGAGCAGGTGATCCGAGCCGTGTTCCACAAGGAATGGACTATTCTACAATGGAGTCA
Source organism: Lissotriton vulgaris (assembly GCF_964263255.1). Lineage (NCBI taxonomy): Eukaryota > Metazoa > Chordata > Amphibia > Caudata > Salamandridae > Lissotriton > Lissotriton vulgaris. The sequence goes on along the minus strand of NW_028243571.1, from coordinate 7,349 downwards.
CTTCAACGACAATCTTTTTGTTGTATGGAGAGGGACGGCAGACTCAGTAATAAGATTTCTTAAAAAGATCTAAGAGAACTTGTTGAACCTAAAATTCATGAGTTCAGTTAGTAGAAGTGAAGTCAATTTCTGGGATTTAACTGTTTACGCCAAGACTCCAAACTACACACAAAGCTTTACAGAAAACCAACGGTGGGGAACATGTTGCTTCATGCAACAAGCTTTCACCCACAAAATTTGATTAGAGGCATTTCCCATGGCGAATGTTTAAGAACCATCAGGAATTGCAGTGACCAGGAAACTCAAGAGAAGGAGCTAGAAACTCTGCAAGCATGGTTCAAAAGCCGTGGTTATAGAAATGAGAACATCCAAGCGTCTATTAATAATGCTAAAAAAAGAAGCAGAGAAGATATTCTCTTCCATAACAGCAAAAGTAAGACCAGAAAGAAAAATATAAAAGAAAATCAGGTTAGAATGATTACCTCATTTAACCGTCAGCATGGACAGGTTAGGAACATTCTGAACAAGTACTGGCACCTGATATGAAATGATCCTCTACTAGGCAAGCTAGTGCAGAAAAGACCAGCAATCACATTCCGCAGGGCTCGTTCTTTTAAGCAAATGCTTGTTAGTAACATGCTTCCACAGCAATATACCACACAACCAAATCTATGGTTAAAAAGAAAAGAAGGTTCCATCAAATGTATGAAATGTAAAGCCTGTGGACATGAAAAGAATATGCATACATACCCACCTGGGTTAGCAAAAAGAGAGAAAAATATCAAGGCGTTCCTCTTGTGTAAGACGGAGTATGCTGTCTATGTGCTGCAGTGTCCTTGTGGCCTGCAGTACGTGGGCAGCACGATTCATCCCGTGCACAAGAGGGTGTTACAACATCTGAGGGCCATCAAGAATGGCTAAAAGAGCTATCCAGTAGCACGCCATTTTGAAACACATCACAATAAAAACACTGAAGGACTGAGTTACTTTGTAATAGATTGCATCCCATTTAACATCCGGTGAGGCAATCGTGAAAAGAAACTCAGGAAAGTAGAGTCCTGTTACATTATTGAACTTAACACATGAACCCCGATGGGTCTAAATATGGAGGAAGACCTTAGTACACATCTATAAAAATGAATTACACTGTTAGATAAAGTTTACTGCATTATAAAAGGAACTATATGAGTATGCTTCGTGAAATTGGTTTTTACTATTTTGATGGTTTATTTGGATTTATATTTGCAAATTTTTTCATTTTTTGCACTTTTAGAATTATGACAAGAAGGAACTGGAGGTTCCAAAACGTATAAAATATTGCCCACTTGAGCGAGAGCCGAGCAAATGCGCATCATGTATTATAAAAAAAGAAGAGAGTTGAAGAGATCAAAAAACCCTCTGGGGTTAAATTATGTGTGTATATAATAGAAAGAGAGCCTCTGCCGAAGAGTTTTAGGGGTAGTGTCAACCAAGGGATGATCAATAAAGTTTTGTCATTTTAAACTTTATTGATTGACATTCAATAATACAATCAATACTAAAAATTGTGATTTTGTGTGAAAATACATTATTTCTTAAGTGCAAAGTGAAAACCCAGCTCATTATTCTGATGCAATTCATATATAACAGAATTTGTTAGGTGGTCCACGATTCAGGTATAGTACCAATGCAATATTGTGGAATAAACTATCATAGCTCAAAAAGCTAATTATGGTATAGTGCCATATGTCCAATTCGAACAACCCAATTTGTACATATGTGTACCTTTCAAATAAGCCAGTATTAGTATCATGACAGAAGAAAATACATAATTAACATGTACAGATGAGGGTTGATGTAGTTGTCTTCTATTCTAAAAAGGGGAAGAAAATATATTGGTTTGCTATTGGCATTAGAATAGTCTTTAAAATCCATATTAATACTTCAAGTACCAAAAAGGTACACTAACGTCCTTACATAATGTTTTCTATTGTTAAATCAAGCTGGTATAGATATCAAAGGTGTGAGGGTGTGCGGGGGGAAGTTTAAATGTTAAATTTATATGGTGAGAATACAGCTCTCCTACTGTCCATACCCCTGTCTGCTTCAATTGTACATTTTTAAAGATGGGAATGTAACTCCTCGTCCATATTTAAACCACCGGGAAAGGGAGTACCTGCCAATAGAATCAACCTTGACTCTAATTTGCGTAATGCCCCCAGTCTATCCCCACCTCTGATACTGCTTTTAATCGTTGCAATCCCTATATAACTTGCTTTTGATGCATCATTCTGGTGGAATCGGCTAAAATGTCTTCTAGTGCAGTATGAGAAGTCCTGATTGGTAATTGCACGCCAATGCTCTAGGATACGTTTTTTTACAGATGCTGTGGTTGACTCTATGTACCATAAGTTGCAAGAGCAATGGATTAGGTATACCACATACTCCGTAGTGCATGTGATTAGAGTGTTAATCTTCCATTTCATTTTCGTTTTAGGCAGGAGGATCTCATTGCAATTCTGACTGTACTTGCATGCCTTGCAATTCCCACATTTCCTGAGCTCTTTCGTAGTTTTTAATCAGTCAGTTTCTTTCGGGGATAAATGGCTTTGTACTAGACAATCTTTTAAAGATTGGCCTCGTTGATATGAAATGCCCGGAGTGGTACTGATGACATTTCTAAAGATGGGATCTTGCCTTAGTATATCCCATCTGTTTTTTAATATTTGTCGTATTTGGTTAGACTGGCTACAATATTTTGTTATAAATCTCACTTTGGGGGTTTCAGGACTGGTTGTCAGAGTACTAGTTTTGGAAGTTTGGGCTTCCTCTCCTGAAATCTTATCAACTCTAGATTCTGCCTCCCTGAGTGATTTGTTAGAGTACCCCGTAACTTTAAATCTCTCTTTCATCTCCTCCTTAGTTATTTGAAAATGTGATTCAGTAGAACAATTGTATTTAGCTCTTAAGAACTCACTGTAAGGGATTCTCCATCGAAAGCTTGGGAGATGAGTACTGGAAGAATGGAGTAGCGAGTTCCCTGCTGTCTCTTTGCGAAAAAGTGAGGTGGTCAGTTGGTTGTTTACTTTGGTAACTCTGATGTCTAAGAAATCTACAGAGTGTCTGCTGTAGTATTTTGTAAATTTTAAATTCAGATTGTTGATGTTAAGACAATCAATGAAACAATTCAAATTGTTCTCAGACCCTCGCCAGATAAAAAAAACGTCGTCAATGTATCTCATCCATTTAACTACATTCAATGCCCATTTCTCCGTGAGGTTGTTCCAGAGCACCTGCTTCTCCCACCAGCCAACCATGAGGTTGGCACAGCTTGGGGCAAAGCAGGTACCCATGGAAGTCCCCTGTTGTTGTCTATAATGTGCTTTGTCAAATAGAAAAACATTTTCGTTCAAACACAGCTGGATCATTTCCAATAACATACAAGTATGTTCTAAATTTTCCAATTTGCGTTGTTTCAGGAAAAACTGGCATGCCTTGATGCCGTCATTGTGCCTAAGGCTTGTATAAAGGGACTCGACATCCAGACATGCCAGCCAACAGTGCTCATCCAGTTCGATTTTAGAGATTTTATTAATGAAATCAGTAGTGTCTCTCACATAGGATATATATATATATATATATTCACTGAAAAAACCATAGGTTAGAGACCATATATAGTTAGCTGGACATTTTATTGATATAAAACCAATGAAATTCCATATATAGTTAGTTGCACTAACTATATATTTCGCGCATCCGCAATCCAATGCTGATGCTGTCACATATTACATCATTCATGACATGGTCAGTGACATCACTGATGACATCACTGATGACATCTCAAATGACATCACTGATGACATCACTGATGACATCATCCAGTGTCTGTGTGTTTTTGTAAAGTTTAAATATGTTTTACATATTGAAGAATGAGTGGCTGTATAAGAGTATGGATGAAGGATTTGATTCTATAAGTGAGTAAGTATGTGTTAGTATATCTGTGAAAATGTAAGCTGTTCTGTGTTTCACTGTATAGATGAAGAAATCAAAGTGTGATTGATTCTTTACAGGACTGACTAGGTGTGTGAGTAACTCCATGGATGAGTGGCAGTGTGTGAGTGTCTGCATAGGTGTATGAGTGCATATGATAGTGTTGTAATGATGAGTGACTGTGTGTACGAGTGATTGTATGGGTGAATGAGTGAATGTGTGTGTAGACGTAGGAATCAGTGAGTGCGTATGTAGTAAATGTTATTCGTGTGTCAATGGTTTAAAAAATGATACTCTGTATTTTACACTAGGTGTAACAGAGGTTATATTAGAGTGTAAGGAGGTGCATTGTATTATCACATGAAGTATATCATCAGTGGTGTGATCATTGATGTTAAATGAGATGTCATCAGTGATGTCATCAGTGATGTCATTTGCGATGTCATCAGTGATGTCATCAGTGATGTCACTGACCATTTCATGAATGATGTAATATGTGACATCATCAGCATTGGATTGCGGATGAGTGAAATATATAGTTAGTGCAACTAACTATATATGGAATTTCATTGGTTTTATATCAATAAAATGTCCAGCTAACTATATATGGTCTCTAACCTATAGTTTTTTCAGTGAATTTTCAAGGTTTTGTAAATGCAAATTCCTAACTATATATGGTCTATAACCTATGTTTTTTCAGGGAATTTCATTGGTTTTTTAAAAGCTAATATCTATAGCTGTAAAATATATTCTTTATTACGTGACGTATCACGTAGCCACGTGAGACCCCTCATGACGCGTCGCATGACCGTGACATATCGGCTCTGCAGCGCAAGCCAAACCCATAACGTAAGCGCGCCAGAGCACGCTTACAGATATAAATATATTTTAACCTTAATTAACCTTAATTAGACAAAATCCACATGAGCACATATCTTGAGACCTAGCAAAGGCACATCAAACAAACAGTCCCTACAATTTTGCCAAGTTTGGTGGAAATCTATTCCCTTAAATATTATTTTACTATTTCTCTTGGTTACGCTTACCGGAACGCTACCAGTTACGCTGCCGGTTAGCTGCCTGGTTCACGTACCGGGAAGCGCCTCTACCGCAAAAAATCGCAAACATTTTTTTTTTTTTGCCCCCTCATCAACCCTAGGGGGTCAGGAGGGGTCTACCTTACCCCCTTTCCTTCATTTCCACCTTTTTTTTCCACCTCTTGTCTCTCGATCCGACCGAGAGACAAGATGGCAGCCGCTCCGGACTGTTTACAATATTGACAGCCAATCAGCTTCTCCTCAGACTCCCGTTACGCTGCCGGTTAGCTGCCCGGTAAGCTGCCCGGTTAGCTGCCCGGTTCGCGTACCGGGACGCGCCTCTACGGCGAAAAATTGCAAAAAAATTTTTTTTTTATTTTTTGCCCCACGGGGCACTTTAATATCCCCCTCATAAATCCTAGGGGGTCAGGAGGGGTCTACCTTTCCCCCTTTCATTAGTTTCCCCCTTCATTTTTCTCCACCTCTTGTCTCCCGATCCTACCGAGAGACAAGATGGTGGCCGTTCGGACTGTTTAGAATGTTGACAGACACCGGAGAGCCAATCAGCTTCACTTCGCGAAGTTCCGATACGCGTCAGGTACGCGAACCGGGGAGCTAACCGGAGCGCTGTCACAGATATATCTGTTTTTTAAAACGTTAATTTCTCAAAATCCACTGGAGCACATATATTGAGACATAGCAAAGGCACGTCGGGCAAACCATATCTACAATTTTGCCAGGTTTCGTGTAAATCCATTCAGCCGTTCGAGCTAAAAGTGATTCCAACCGCCCTATGGCAAAATGAATGGGAAAAACGCGTTTTGGGACCCCCCTTTTTTCTCAGCCCCCCCTTGACGAAACCCCCCCAAAGGGGCTGCTCAGAATTAATATGTGCCATTTCCCTGAAAATTTCAGCCAATTCTGTCTACAAACGCCAAAGTTATTTGACATAGAATTTTCAGAAATCCCATAGGAAAAAAATCCTAACTATATATACCTACTGGCGACCGCCAGTAGGGAATATATATATATATATATATATATATATATATATATATATATATATATATATATATATATATATATATATATATATATATATATATATATATACACACATATATATATTACCTACTGGTGGGTGGCAGTAGGTAGTTATAGTTAGGATCTACTTTCCATAGGAAATCCACAACATTCTATTGGGAATAACTTTGGCGCCGGTGGAAGAATCTTCGCGAATTTCTCCCAGAAAATGGCCCGCTCTACTCCTTCCCTGAAAGTTTGGCGGGGATTCGTCAAGCGGGAGCCGAGATAAAAGGGGGGGTCCCAAAACATGTTTTCCCCATGTTAATTTCCGTAGGGCGGTCAACTTCATTTTTAGCCCGAACGGCTGAATGGATTTCCACCAAACTTGGCAAAATTGTAGGGACTGGTAGCCCGATGTGCCATTGCTATGTCTCAAGATATGTACTCCAGTGGATTTTGAGTAGTTTAGGTTCAAAAATATATATATATCTATGGCAGCTCCCCGGTACGCGCACCGGGGTGCACCCCGGGCGCGACCCGCGACTTGCGCACGGAAAGCTGATTGGCTCTCGGGTGTCTGTAAACATTCGAAACAGTCCGGAGCAGCCGTCATCTTGTGTCTCGGTAGGATCGAGACACAAGAGGTGGCCAAAACAAAGGGGGAAATGACCATAAGGGAGCATGGTAGACCCCCCCTGACCCCCTAGGTTTGATGTGGGGGCTATAAAAGGGCCCTGCGGGGCAAAAACATTTTTTTTTCGTTTTGCGCGGGGGGAGCGCGCGGTACGCGCACTTGGGAGCGGCCCGGGGAGCGTACCATGAGGAAAAAAGAATGACAGAGTTTTTTAAAAATTAAGCCTTTTTTTATAAATTGGAGGTAGTTTTCAAAATAACTGTTTTTTTTCTTCTTTATGTTGTTTTATATTTTTTTTAATGTTTTTTTAACATTTTGTACTTTTTTTGGCTTTTCAAAACAGTTTTATATTTTTTTTTTATTTTTTTAGGGGGAGAAACAAAAAAAGGGAATTGAAACTGGCTCAACTGGAGCAAAAAACAAAAACGGAAAAAATTACTTCTTTTTGGTGCACTTGTGATTGTCACCTGCAAGGACGATGAGCTTTACGCTCTTTTCACCATAGGCGATAAGCTTGCCACATTCAGTACAAGTGATTTTAAAATCAGCAAATCGTTGTTGAATACAAGGCATCATCTCTGATGTTTCTGGTCTCGATGAAGTGGGTTTGTTTCTTTGGGAGGTGGTCCTTGATGACTGAGGGAGGTTACTGGCCAGTTCCCTGAGCTCTGCACGAGAATAGT